>NW_018165496.1:131075-131408 GCF_001263595.1 Phalaenopsis equestris
GCCAATATGTTCAACAAAACTGTTAACCTCTTATATTTTATTTTTTCTTAAAAAGCATCCAATATTTGTATTTAATATCTACTAAATTAGGCAATAATGTTAAGCAAAAGTTAGTCAATACATACAAATTCCTTCAATTATTTCCATATTAATTATTATTTTGAAATATCTTTTATCATAGTCCAACCTTTTTTAATTCTAAACAAGTAGATAAGTTCAACATAAGCATATGGCCTCTTTAAGATTTTTTTTTTTTGAGAAATGTAGATAATATCAATAATGATATATATATATATATGTGTGTGTGTGTGTGTGTGTGTGTGTGTGTGTGGG
>NW_018165496.1:131563-147987 GCF_001263595.1 Phalaenopsis equestris
GTGTGTGTGTGTGTGTGTGTGTGTGTGTGTGTGTGTGTGACATGCTTGATTGTGTAAATAAACTTTTTTTTCTTAAGTCAATTTCTATGAGCACCAAGTAACCAATTAAAAGGGTCTTTGCTTGTGCAATATGCACAATTTAATACAATCAATGAAGAGAATACTTAAATATCTTTTATTAAAAATTTTATAGAAAAATAACTTTTTTTTTCTATTGTGGTTGAATGTATAAATATTCATAATTAAAAGTTCAAAGAAATCCACAAAATACAATTGCATTCTTTGTGTCTAAAAATGTAATCAGTCTAATTACAATAATATATTGTTTTTAAGAAACACATACATAGCAAACTACAATTATAAACAAGTAAAATTCATAATTAGCTCATCTTATATAGCTATACATCCTTTTTATAAATCATTTAATGCCCTATATATTTTAATGCACATATAAATATTTAAAAAATATGAATTTCCAAAGTACCAATAAGCTCAAAAAAAGGAGAAAATAATACGTGTGGATAATGTAAGTATGGATTGGTAGTATTCTTATAAATACCACCACAATACCACTAAGGGTCTGTTTGGGACAGTTTGTGCTCTTCAGGATAAGCAGCTTATCCTAAAACATGTACGTAAGAAATTGAAGTTTTAAGTGTTAGGTATATAAACACATGGGAATTGCACGGTAATATTTGAGGCAGATATAAGTAACAATTTTGCTTAGGCAAGAAAAAACTTTAAAAAAAAATATTTATAATTTGCTTAATAATAAATTACATAAATGCCCAAGAATTTTATTCATAATTCATCTAAAATGTGAAAATGATTTGTCGTTGACCAGGTCAACGCATATGGCAATAGAAACAGGGTTTGGGCAGTGCTTACAAATGGACACATTATGATTAGAATAAGACATTTATTAGCTTGTAATCACATTGTAACAACAAATGAGACAGTCTTGACAGGAATCATCCCATAAACTTCAAACCCAGAAATATATTAAATAATGTAATTAGAAGATAATTTAGTGAGAATGTCATGATCTAAATTTATATTTTTATTGAATAATTTAATATTCGTACAAGAAAATTTTCAATAGCAATAAAATATTTTTTTTTTAAAAAAAATAATCAAACAAATATTTGAAACTTATATAGTGTATGAATAATGTATGCAACTATAAAGCCTTGATACTTGTTTTATTTATATGAAATTTTGAATATATTTGTGATTATTTTTAATAGAGCTTTCAAGTAATGTTCGTCAAATTTATCGGAAAAATATTACATCAGGACTCCTAACGTAGAGTTACGTTCGGAGTCCACTCATATGCGGACACGTGGATTCAAGGAAACGAGTTACGTTCGGAGTCCACTCATGTGCGGACACGTGGATTCGAGGAAACGAGTGTGTTCCTGTGATCCGGCCCGGTAACACAGGAGAATATTCATCTTGAGTTATTCTGCGTTATTCAGGTGTTATTGTGGTGATATTGATGTGTTATTGTGCTATTATAACACCAAAAATATTCTCAGTCGCTACAATAACACTTGAATAATGCGGAATAACACGGGAGGAATATTCCCCTGTGCTAAAATAATTTTTTTTTTTAATTTTTCTGTCACCTCCACTTGTCCACATATGAGTAGACTTCAAACGTAGCTCTACGTTAGGAGTCATGATGTAATATTTTTCCTAAATTTATCAGCACATCACTTTTATTATTTAATATTATAGTTCTGATGAGTTTTTGCATAAATTTATGTGTCCTTGTAACAAGAAAATAATAAATAAAAGGGTTAAAAAGTAAGTATTTGGTTTTATCTTCTATAACAGTTCGACAAACTAATTTACTGCTAATTTGCAATTTCATAGGGTTCGTCCTCAACAAAATGAATGCATTGCATTGCTTTTACATGAGTCTTGAAACCTTAAAAGCTAAATAAATGCAATATAAAATTAAAAATGTATTAAAAATCCATTTTATAGTGCAATTTTTATTTAAAATTTGTTGGATTTCAATTACAACGCTTTATGTAAAGTGTGGAAGTCACCACCTTTCGCACACCACCACCCACCACTTGTTGCCCACAACCAGTCACTGCTTGCCACCCATCACCTGTCGCCTTATGCCCGCCGTAAGCCACTGTACCAAGCCTGTCGCCACCCCCGACCATCGTCCCCACCAATGGCTACCACCAACATTGGTACCGGATGAATCTTTTTTGCATTGAATTTATTTTTCTTTAAACTAAATGAGAAAAATATAAAGTAGTGCATTTATTTTATAATGAGCCAAGTAGTTCAAAATACTCCAAATACAATACCTTGGTAGTGCATTTATTTTATAATGAGCCAAGTAGTTCAGTTCAAAATACTCCAAATACAATACCTTAAGAAAAGAAGAGAAGGGAAAGTGAACTTCTAAACTAAAATTCCCCTCTTCAAAAAGCTATAAATATACTTTGGTGGAAGAAAAGAAGAGAAGGGAAAGTGAACTTCTAAACTAAAATTCCCCTCTTCAAAAAGCTATAAATATACTTTGGTGGAAGAAAAGAAGAGAAGGGAAAGTGAACTTCTAAACTAAAATTCCCCTCTTCAAAAAGCTATAAATATACTTTGGTGGAAGAAAAGAAGAGAAGGGAAAGTGAACTTCTAAACTAAAATTCCCCTCTTCAAAAAGCTATAAATATACTTTGGTGGAAGAAAAGAAGAGAAGGGAAAGTGAACTTCTAAACTAAAATTCCCCTCTTCAAAAAGCTATAAATATACTTTGGTGGAAGAAAAGAAGAGAAGGGAAAGTGAACTTCTAAACTAAAATTCCCCTCTTCAAAAAGCTATAAATATACTTTGGTGGAAGAAAAGAAGAGAAGGGAAAATGAACTTTTAGAGCCTATTTTGGAGTAGAGACAATGGCGAGTAGACATCGACCTTTGTAGTTGTTCGCCATCGGTCTTCGTAGTCATTAGCCACTATCGAGCACTGCCGCCATCACCACCTACTGCTTCCGATCACCAGCCATCATTGACCAAGACTTACAACTGTGGTAGCCAGACTACACCTATTGTTGAGTTTCCTAACATATGTATTTTTTCAACTATATAATAACAAATTTAGTTTTCAGTGTAAGATTGTAACCCTTTTCTTCATGTTATGAGAGATGGGTATACCCCCATACTTACAAATACATAGTGGATTATTTTGATTAGGCTAGATCTTGTGATATATTTTTTATCCTTTCAGGCTTTTTCAACATAAAAATTTTGATGTCTCCTTTTGTTATATATTTTCTTATTTGTGTCTATTGAATTTTGTTACAACACTAAGATGATAAACCACTAAATAATCACTATAAATTTTTTTGGCACGCTATAGTTTGACATCATCTGTGGGAAATGAAGTCTCGTTTATAGAATTATAAATTTCTTCAATGGCTAACAAATGCAATAAATAAGCTTCTCACTCTAATACTCACCACTCCAACACCCAGTCTCAATGTCCAGAAAGTCAAGCCTTTACTTCATTTTCCAATGATATACATCACTCTCTGGTGAAGAATCTTCATTATACCTTTTGAAGTTTGTGTACAAAGAAGTAAGGAATCTCAAAACGATATTCTTTGACTTTTATGTGAGGCTTGACAATCGATATTAGTGCATACTAGAGGAACACAATTACTTCAAAATCTACTAATTAGAGGTGCAAAGTTATCGCCCATCCCCATATTTTAGTTCCTCCTATGGAAATAAACCTCCTAGACACTATTAACTCTACACATTCATCCCTTGTAGCCAAACCTGACATCAAACCTCCATCACATGTGGATAAATTAGCTTGACCCAAAGTAATCTGTGATGAGCTACAAAGTGTAGTCCAAGAAGATTTCCTTCTAAGGGATATATGTTATTTCTTTTCTAGGTGTAGTTCTCAAAATTCTTCTCATTTGGCTCAGATTATCCTTCAACACCCCATCCCAATAAAGTTCAAGCTTCTAAGAATTGGTTCTTAAGATGGGATTTCTGACCCAGATGAACAAGTTGGTCATTATAGAATCATCACACACATATATAAATCAAGCTTTTAACATGCTTCTTTTTCAAGTTTTTCTTGCTATTCTTAAAGGCCAAGCATGCACTTAATTGTTTTTTGTTACTATGAGAATCATTCATATATTTGATGAAAATTTTAAATTCTTTATGAAATAGCTTGTAGGAAATCAATAATTATCAAAAACCCCTTGAGGCAAGTGGCAGACAAAATCTTCATTTATACCCTTAGAAGAAACACCCATAAGGTGGTCTCAATGACAATCTAATAGTGGACATCATCTTCAGTAGAAAGACCTATTGAGGGAAAATGGTAAATATAGTTTCCACTTATAAAACTAAAATACATGCCTATGAGTTTGTCTCAATGAGAAGCTAGTAATGGATACAGTCCTCGCTAAAAAGACTTATTGAGGGCAAGTGATAGACTTAGTCTCTAGTTGTGCCCCAAGAAGATATGCTCATGATGTACTCTTGATAGGAAGCTGGTAGGGGACACAATCCTCACTATAAATATCTCTTGAGGGCAAGTGAGAAATATATTCTCCACTTATACACATAGAAGATATGCTTATAAGGTAGTCTTGATAGGAAACTTATAGTAGACATGATCCTCACTAAAAAAATCCATTGAGGGTAAGTGGCTGACTATGTCTCCTCTCATAACCCTAAAAAGCCTGCCCAAGATTTAACCTTGATGTAAATCTATTAGGGGACCAAGTCCTCAATAGGACTCCATGAGAGTAAGTAGTTTACATGATCTTGATTCGCCCACAGTGTACCTAAGTCACAATGATACAAGCCTTAGTATTCTTATCAAAAACTTGATCCACTCCTTGGCAAATTGAATAAGACTATAAATTTAAATATTCTTACACATTGGAGTTTCGCACGCAAGTATACATATTTTTTCAGCAATACAAGCCTCTAATTGAGTCCAGATATTAATCCCACAGGGAAGGTGGTAATGGTCTAATCAAATGAGTTCTAGTCTACTACGATAAGGGTCTTAGTTTGGAATTTAATTTAAAGTGGCCTTTCTAACAATTACTCCTAAATTATTTTGCTATGTTTAAAAGGTTAATTATAACTATTTGAACTATTTTAACTGGGTTGGTGGATATCAAGATATGAAAGGAATCAATCTCTTATGAGTGCATATGTGGATATGTAGGATAAGATACTAAAAATCTATTGTAGCATGTGACAATAGGAGCATAAATCTAGGTTACCCTCTTGCAAATGTGTAACTAAGTTTGGTTTAACTCAGTACGTGTTTCTAACTGTCGCCCTATAAACTCCTAAGTTAAATCATTTTAAAATCTATCTCTCTAGTAATTGCGTTGCCCTATGGAATATTTCCCCCCCCCCCATAGGTTCAATGTGGTTTTCCTAGTTGATAAAGTCGTAGTCCTCTCAGATCATTATTGGTTCACAACAAGTTTTAACAAATTAATGGGCTAAATTGATTACTAAATGAAGCATGAAGAAAAAATCATCCCATTATGATTATAAGATTGATTCTATAAGTATCTTTGCATCGTACATAACCTACACATGCATCAAAAGAGAAAGATAAATGAAACATACTCACTAAGTATGAAGAAGAACATGTAAACCATCATCAAATCACAAAAAAAATTTACTAAGTATGTGTCACAACCAATTATAAGACAAATGTAAAAGCAATACTTAGCTTTTCTTCCAACAATGGTTCCAATTCTTTCTTGCTCTGATGTAATACTTCCACTTTACAATCTTCACTCAAAATCCTCACCAAACACTCAAGAAAGATGCTAAGAAATATAAATTCTAATCTTCTCTACACCTTCCTTGGCTTCTCTCAGCACTTCTCAGATGTTCCTATCTGTTTCTCCTCTATCCCCATTGAGTCAAATCCTCTTCTGAATGACTTATAACCGCTATAATAAATCCAAATTCGTGGTTGAGCAACTATAGAGAAACTGCCATGTCTTGGCCCCCAGAGCTGGCGCCTAAGTGCCACCTTCTCGGTTTGGTGCATAGAGAGCTGACGCCCAGGCGCCTAGAATATGGCGCATACGTGTCGGTTGTGTGAACTCCCAATTTGCTCTGTTCAGCTCCTTTTCTCTCCTTTTCCATCCTGCTTCACTCCGAACGTTCCGCATATTATACCTACATGAAAAACACAAGAATACCTTCCTTTAAAGTGCATTTTCATCAAAAATAAATATAAAATAGTAAGGATATTAAGCATGCTTTAGGAAGTATCAAAATCCCTCAAACTTAAACGTTACTTGTCCTCAAGTTACACTATAACTTTAAAAAACATTTTTGTTAACTCAGGATAGCGGGTTTCATCAGATTTCCTATAATTTTTCCCCAAGAATGTTATAGTACAATTTAGAAGAAATGTTTGTGAATCAGACTAGGACTAGGGTATAAGAACATCTAGTATTCAATTTAGGAGTTCTGATTTTCTATCTCTTTCAAAATTAATTGTAATTTGGAAAACTTTGAATTCTTAGAAAGCATAAAAAATAGAATTTTAAGAACTCTATTAATAAAGAATTTAGTAATACATTTATGAAATAAAAACAAGCTTAGGGTTTTAACTAAGTCTTCCCCTTTAAGAAGACTCAATTGAAACTAATTTTTTATTAGGCTTCTCCTTAAGCTTATCCCCACATTTATTTTATTTTATTTTATTTTTATGATCATTTTTAATCCTTTTTTACTTTTTATGAGGATTATTATATCTGTATAGTCCTTTAATAATTTTAAATTTCACTATCCTCTTTATAAAATTAAAAAATCATCACATTTCTACACTTGTTAACAGTGTGTATTAGTTTGAAAAATAATTTTTAATTCAATCTCAATTCTTTTTAAAATGTAAATCTATGAATCCTAGTTTTTAAAAAATACAGTTCTTTCTTATTATAAATAATGAAATCATATTCTTATCATCTCCTACTAAATACCTTAACTCTAGTATAATCCTTTTCACTAAGAAAAAAATTCAATTAAGTCTACTATATCATTCCTAAAATTAAAAGCATAGTACCCAATAGATAACACCACATACAATAAATCATTTTAAAGCAATATCAATTTTAAATTTAAGTTATTGAGGACAAGTAAAGTCAAACTCTAAAAAGTTTTTCTCCCCCCTCCCCCCCTAAACTTGAAATTTTAAGCATTTATAACATTTAGTACAAAAATCTAAGCATGGACAAAGTAAAATTAAATTACTTTCTACCACAGGAGTCAAACATGAATAATATAAAGGAAAGAAAATAAAAAAAGTCTATTATATAGCTACCACAGGAGTCAAACATGAATAATATAAAGGAAAAAAAAAAAAGTCTATTATATAGTAGTAAGTGAATCTCAGTTTAACATGCTTAACATGAAAAATGCATTAAAAAGATCTAGTCTAACTCAATAGACAGTTCCATATATAATCTAGAGCAGTAAGAAGTACTAATACATACATCAAAATAAAAAGTAAATACATTAGTACAACAACAGTAGCAATAAGAACAATGTCCAGTACAAAAACATAAAGATGAAATACATCAATAGCAATAAGAAAATGTCCAGTACTTCCCATAAAAATATAAATCTAAACCTCCTCCTCATCATTGATCACCTTCATCATCATCTTCTTCTTCATAATCTTTTTCCATAGCCTTGCTAAGCTCATATAACTGGTATGGAGGATATGTAGGAAACTCCATTGATTTATCATCACCAATCCACTGATTTGGCTGATACATCTCGAGCTGAGCAACATGAAACATGGCTCGATGGTCAAATATACTTTTATTATATTGATCCAAATGTGACAGATGCTCATTAAATCTATAAAACTCACATTGGAGAATTTTAGTATCATTCTATAATTTGTCTAAATGTTGAGCAAATGTTACTTTTTGAGAAGAAGGAGGCAATGGATAAGCAGTAGAACTAGATTGCCACATATCAGAATTCCTCTTAACATCCACATGGCATTTGTATAAATCAATTTTCAATGCAGAAATTGGTTTCAATGGATGAAGAATCTCTTCTCCACTATAAACCTTAACTCCAGCTTTCAAACATAAGAAAGAGATAATGGATAGATGTCCTAAGCCATGGGCTGTTCCACCTTTTACTGCATCTTCAATATTAAAACTAATGATAGATCCTACATAAATGGGAAAATTTTTTTGATGCAATAATTTATATGGGCTAACTCCCTGGAGACATCACTAGCACTATAAAAGGCATTAATTTAGTACAAATGAATAAATTCCAATCTTTTGATATCTCATTTAATTTTGAAGCAGAAAATTTAGCCATTTTTTTTCTCGGTAACTTTCCACTCGCCACTAACAATTTTATCATTTCATACAGTTCATCAAAGGTTGGTTTTGATTCAACATAAGAGCAATAAGGGATATCATCTAAAGATAATAATCCATTAATTTGATAAATAGACATATCCACACACATTCCTCTCACATATACCATATCATCGTGAGCTTCAAATATATTAGCATAAAATTCTCTTACCACTGGAACCACTACAGTTGAAGTGATGTAACAAAGATCCCATTTCTTGCTCATAATTATTCTTTCAATTTCTTCTCCATAATTAATAAAGCCCCTTTCACCAATGAGCTTCTTAGTTACTACAAAATCATGATAGCTTTCCTCAGTTGCAGTGCTAATAAACTTATACTTGTCAAATGAATCTTTGCTTAATCCACCTTTGGTTTTTGGTGCCATAACATAAGTATGATATGAAGGTCAGAACAATCTTCCCCACTAATTCCTCTCCTTCACTGTTAAATCGAAAATCAGAAAATTTCTTGAATGAAGAGTGAAATGCAAGGTTAAAGATGTGAAATTTCACCTTTGCAGGAGGAATTCCAAGATTCTATTACTTCAAGATTGATCCCAAATGCAAGGGAAAGGAATCCTAAGTAGCACCCTAAATTCGCTCTAGAAGAGTCGAAAAGAAAATCTAATGAAAATGACCTAAATTGGGGTTGTCGGGCCGATTTTTGTCGAGCATGCGACTCTGGGGCCTAGGCGTTGTGATATGGGTGCCAGGGCACTCGATTTGCAGAGCCTTGACATCGGGTTTTGGGTGCCTAGGAGCTAGTCCGTCTCCTAGATTTTTGATGCCAGGGGTTTCGATGCCTTAGTGCATGCTCTGAACTAGGCTTTAATCATTTTAATTGACTATATTGATCCTCCCCAAGTCTTAATTCACACTAGAAAACACACAAATAAAAAAATCATAGAAATTAGCTCATCCTGCTTCTCATCTCACCTCCCTCTAATGGAATCTTCTTCCGAATATTTAATGGGTGCTTTTAGATATTTTATTAGGGTCAAACCCATAGACAAGATTGTTCCCAATATGTTAGCTTATGTATTGCCAACCTCAAGAATTTTCTCGTCCTCTAAAACATGCACTTCTAACAGTAAATAAGAAGAATGAAAAGATCATCCACATGTTCATTGATACACCTAAAATATATAGTGATTTTATACACATTTTTATACCTATTTTTGAGATATTGTGTTTTAATGAAATTTATTTGTGTGCTTTTCTTTCAGGTACAATCAAATGGATGAAAAATATTGAAAGGAGTGAAATAGGGTCAAATTTGGAGCAAAAATGAAGAAGGTGCAAAAATGAACTAGGGCGCCTAAGCACACAACACTGGCACTAATTCGCCAGAGAGTCGTGCCTAAGCGTCAGGTCCTAATTGCCAAGTATCCCGCGCTTAAATGCCAGAACTAGTTATTTGATAATTCATTGAATTTAATGATAATTCATTGAATTTAAATGATTTTTTGAAGAGATGTTTGAAGCAACCCTTGGTAAAAACGTGAGAAATAATCCATGGACACGAAATTTAATTCAATTGGCTTTTGAAAGGTAGAAGTTCTAGAAGATTCATTGAATGGAGACACATTTTGAAGAGACGACAAGACACATTTTTATTAAAGAAGACTTGGATCATCAAAGGAAGAGACCAGTCATTAGACATCCATAACCATCATTCATCCAAGTAACTACCGCCGATGCCGCCGACGCCGCCGCCGTTGCCGACAACTTTCTTTTTATTTTAAGTGTTAGTTTTTATTGTGAGTGAAGGAAGAGAATTCAAAGGAACTTCAAGACATTTGGTGGAGAGGATTTGAGATAAGTTTTTATCTTTATGACTACACTTGGTACTAATTTAGATTTCTTATTTGTGTGTATGATTTCTGCTTTTAAACTCATGTGTGGTTATGTTTTCTACATGAATTCTGAGTAGTTTTCTTTATCTTTTTCCTAAAAATGATAAGTGATTAAGTATTTAAAGGAAGCCATGTGAAGTATTAGACTTCAATGTTGGAAGAAGTTGTGATGATTTGAAAATTTGCACTTTATCTACTTCTTGATTTGGCCAATTAAGATGTTAACACCTGTTGTGAGAACATGTAAGATCTGAGATAATATTATCTCAGTCAACAAATGGTTAGATCACATATTAATTTCATGAATGAGAATGTAATTCATGGGTTTGAGTGCAAATAAATAAGGAAATAAACTTTTCAAGGGTGTAGAATTAGAGGACTTTAGAGTGATAGGCTAAAACCCTCAATTCGATTTATAGTTTTAGGTTTTGATATGAGATGTTAGCCCCCATGTAGAGTGAGAAGAGGGAATTCTAGGGTGAGAGCTAGTATCTTCTCTACCTAACCGATTTTCAAGACTATTCAAACTATAGATTAATCAATATTCTTTATAGCATCTTTAGTAATGGTAAAAAATATTATTGCTCATGTTTGGCACAACCTATTTGACATAACACATTAGCATACTTCCACAACATAATTTTTATATTTATTGCTGATTCATGATAAATAAAAAAAATATTTTACTTATATTACATTCATCTTGCAAATATTAAGTTAAGTTAATTAGTTGCTTATTTTATTTTCATAAATCAAAAATTATGAAAAGAATCGAATTTTCATTAGCATCTTAAGTTTACGTAAGAATATTTTGCTAAGTAAATTTTTGTCGTCTAAACTTTCTACGTTTTTAAAGTGCATATTGTAGTCTTCCTTGTGGGTTCGATAGTCATGGCTTAATCAAAAGGTCCTATAATACTTGATAATGATACGTATACTTGGGCAGTATCCCATATTTAAATATTATATATGTATTCTTATTTGTTTCATAGTGGAAAACTTACCTAGCTTTTGCTTTTGATCAAGTTTTTGGCTTTGTTGCTAATTAAGAATAATTATTAAGGAAATTAAGATTATAATCGCATACATCGCATTTTACATATATATAGAAAATCAGGATCAAGTTTTTGGTTCCATTGTCAGGGAATCTAAATTTAGAAAATTATAAAAATTTTTAAAACAAAGTTTTTAAGATGCAAAAATTTTTATTTTTACAAAGTCTTATTTAAACTTTAAGATTTTTTATAGGAATATTATAGTGTTGTTTTTTTTATGTTAAGTTCTTGTTTGTGTATTATTATTATTATTTTTTATGTGTTTCAAATTGTATGCGTAAATTTGGACCTGAAAATCTTACACCCTACGATTCAGAATTAGAGCACACTATTAGAAAAATTAGAAGGTTGAGAAGAGAACCTAGAAGTTCTGATACAATGGAAAACAACATGAACAATCAAGGAATAGAAAATGAACACCAACCTAGAACCATATGATATTATGCAAATCCTACAGCAGATGAAATTCACTTGTCTATCTAAAATCCCGTTGTAGTGGCTAAATCATTTGAGCTTAAACCGCTATTATCGAAATGATATCAAATAATCAGTTTGGAGGAGCACCAACTGAAGATCCAAATTTACATCTTGTCAATTTCTAGAATTGTGTACTACATTTAAATATGATGGTGTATCAGATGATGCTATAAGATTTAGATTATTTATTTTTTCTCTGAGGGATAAAGCTAATATATGGTTACATTCATTATCACCTAGATCTATCAGAACTTGGAGTGATTTTACACAGAAATTCCTTGCTAAATATTTTCTACCATAAAAAACTGTGAAACTTAGAAATGATATTACATTGTTTTGCCAGTTTGAAGAAAAATTTATTTTTGAAGCATGAGAACGATTTAAAGAACTCTTAAGAAAGTGTTCACATCATGTTATACCATATTGGTTAATAATTCTTTTATAATGGATTGGATTAGCTGGATCTCTTATATCTATTATCGATGTCGCTGCTGGTGGTTCATTGATGTCAAAACCATTTAATGAACCTTATTCTTTAATTGAAGAAATGACTACAAATAATTTTTAATGACCTTCTGAAAGGGTAAATCTTAAAAAAGTAGCCAATGTTAATGAAACTGATGCTTTTGTCATGTTAGCAAATCAAGTTGCTGCAATTTCAAGGATATTAGACCAATTTGGAATGATTTTTTCTCAACCAATTTTCATGATTGAAAAAAAAATATTAGGTCAAATGGTAGATTCTCAAGCATCATTAGAAACTTTGAATGTCATAAATAACAAGCAGAATAACCCATATTCAAATTATTATAACCCAGGTTGGAAGAACCATCCTAACTTTAACTAGAACAATACTTCGGGTGGTAGTAATCAATAATGGGGGAACAATCAAGTAAACCCATTTGAAAACTAGAACAACTAAGGGAATAGTAATTATAGACCTACTTATCCTCCAGGTTTCAACAGTAATCCACAATTTAAGGAGAAGAAGTTGTCTATAGAATAAGTGGTGTTACAAATGAAAAATCAATTACAAAATCAAGAAGCTACAATTAGAATTATTAAGAATCAACTTGGACAAATTATAAATTTTATAAGTAATAGATCCCATGGAACACTTCCTAGTAATACTGAAACAAATCCGAAAGACCAGAATAAAGAGCAAGTAAAAGTCATTCAAATTATAAGCAGAAGAGAGTTGGAAAGTAGGGTTCAAAAAGAAACTAAAGTAGAGAGAGAAGAAATTGAAGAATCAAAAGAGGACGCTCCAAAAGATTCTGGAAGACTTATTGCTTTTAATGTTGCTTAAAAAAAACCCCCACCTCTATTTCCTCAGAGGCTCCGACGACAAAAGTTAGATAAGCAATTTTCAAAATTTCTGAAAATTTTTAAGAAGCTTACAATTAATATTTTATTTGTTAAAGCTCTAGAACAAATGGCAAGATATGTGAAGTTTATGAAGGATATTCTTAATAAGAAAAGAAAGTTCGAAGATAATGAGATTATTGCACTTAGCGAGGAGTGCAATGCTATAATTCAAAAAAAGCTTCCTGAAAAACTTAAAGATCCTAGTAGCTTTACAATTTCATGTGCAATAAGAGACAAATTTTATGGAAAATTTTTATGTGATTTAGGTGCAAACATCAACCTTATGTCATTATCGATATTTAAAAGATTGGGATTAGGAGAAATAACCCCTACTACTGTAACTCTGCAGTTAGCAGCTCATTTAATAACCTATCTTAAAGGAGTTATAAAAGATGTCCTAGTGAAAGTGGATCAATTTATTTTTTTTATTGATTTCATTGTACTAGATATGGAGGAAGATAAGGAGATACCTATCATTTTGGGAAGACATTTCCTAGCCACAAGAAGAGCAATGATAGATGTGTAGAAAGGAGAATTAACTATGTGTGTCAATGATTAAATGGTTACATTTAATATTTTCAAATCAATGAAATACCCTACAAAAGGTAAAGATGATGAATGTTATAGAATGGATGTGATAAGATATTTAAGTGAATGTCATTTCAAAGCAGCTTATGAAGAGAAATTTAAAATGAAAGAGTTGAAACATGAGCAAGAAGAGGGATTGGATCCATATGAAGATTTATATAAGGAAGATTCAAATTATGTTCGAGAAAGTTTTGTGGACACGACAGAAAAAGATAAATCCTTTTGTCCATCAATTGAAAAACCTCCTAAGCTTGAGTTGAAGTTAATTTCTGAACATTTGAAGTATGCCTTTTTGGGTTATTCCTCTACATTAACTGTTATAATTTCCTCAAAATTAACTACAGAAGAAGAAGAGAGTTTGATGAAAACTTTAAGGAGTTACAAGAAAGCCTTTGGAAGGGCAATTGATGATATAAAAAGAATCAGTCCTTCAATTTGTATGCATAGAATTCATATAAAAGAGAACTGCAAACCCAGGGCTGATCCTCAAAGGGGATTGAATACTATTATAAAATAAGTTGTTAAGAAAGAAAGTTTAAAGTGGTTAGATGCTAAAATAATCTACTCCATTTCAAAAAGCGCATGGGTTAGTCTGATTCATTGTGTTCCCAAGAAAGAAGGAGTGACTGTAACTCTAAATGAACATAACAAGTTAATACCAACAAGACAGGTCACATAATTGTGAATATGCATTGATTATAGAAAATTAAATCTCGCTACTAGCAAAGATCATTTTCCACTACCATTTCTAGATCAAATGTTGGATAGACTAGCTAGGCATAAATACTTTTGTTTTCTGGATGGATATATTGGTTCTCACCAAATACAAATAGCTCCTGAGGATCAAGATAAAATAACTTTTACCAGTCTTTATGGTACATTTGCTTTTAGAAGAATTTCCTTTGGTTTATGTAATGCATTTGTTACATTTCAAAGATGTATGATGACTATTTTTTATGATTTAATTGAAAATGGGAATGAAGTTTTTATGGATGATTTTTCAGGTTTGGAACTTCATTCAAACTGAGCGTCTCGACAAGGGGAACTCATCAATTTTAAAATTGGTTCGATTTGGGTCCAATCAAGCCTTAATCAAGCTGTTGAAGCATAATTGGAGGTATTGAACCATCTTGAATGGTCAAATGAACTCTAAATTTGACATATTTATAGCTGAATTGAATGTGTCAATGAGAAATCGAACAAGCCTAAGATTGCTAATTTTCGAGCTCATTAAGATAGTCAAATCCTTAATAAACCTGTTATGATTAAGGGCCAACATGGGCCGTTCGATCATGTGTTTTGAGAAGTAATGTGTCAAAAGTTCACAATGCTCCTCTGTATACAAATATAAATAGGCCCCCTCTTCTCATTTGGGCAGAGGAGAAGAAGCGAGGGTGAACTAAAATTCCAAAGTGAATAGAAATAAGACAACCACCAACATTCGCAGCATCCAACCACCATTGACCACTGCTCACATCACCATCTGCTGTCGTCAACCACTGATCGAAGGCAGCCCCTACTCGCAACTATTGTAGCTAGACTACATTTGTTGTTATAATTTTTTTAACACTTATATTTTTTTTATTATACAAACACAAGTGTAGCTTTCAGCGAAAGATTATAATATCATTCTTCCTATCGTGAGAGAAAAGCATATCCTTTTATACTCACAAACATATATTGCATTATTTTTACTAAACTAAACCCTATGATTTTTTCCGTCTCAAGATTTTTCCATACAAAAGTTCTAATGTCTCCCTTCGCTATATATTTTCTTATCTGTGCGTATGCTGAATTTCACACAAAGCTTAGATGATAAATAATTCCTAAAAGCAACAATCTTCTTTTTTCATTACATATCATAGGTGCAATTATAGGGCATGGCATAGACCCATAAACCACATTCAAAATTCCTTTGTGCCAATATAGTTTAATGATACTCTTACACTAATTATTAAATTATTATAAATATTTTTTATAGCCAAGCTGGTATGATTTGATGGAATTATAAAATTATATAAAAAATAATTTTATATTTCTTAAAATTTTCAAATTTATCCATGAATAGAAACAAATAAAAAAATATGTTACATGGACTAGAATTCAACCGGACAAGAACCTAAGAAGATAGTAAATATAATATCACTGGCAAACGCATTCATGGGTGGCCACTTGCCACTGCCATTGCATATTCCAGAGCCATTGGGTATATGCTCATTGCCTAATTCTATTTTTGACTTTAAGAAAATAATAATTAAATAAAATAAAAATGATTTCCATAATATTAAACGACTTACCTAAATTTTTCTTTTTGCATTTATACCACCAAAAAATATTCCATCTTACATATAAAATTATTAATATTTTTAATTTTTAAAAGGTGAAATTAATACACCTTTTGATGGTGGCATAAATATAACAATTGAAATTTTGATATTAGAGATGTAAATACATAAGAATTGAGTGGTATGCGTGCAAATGTTCCATAATATTATTACGGGCAATCTACATACACGCCACACAATTTTTATGTATTTACCAAATTAGATATTGTACTCCAGGGTTTTCTAGGATTATAAATAGGCATGTATGGAACCCTATGTCTTATTATGTATTCTGTTGCATTTTTCTGAATATTAAGGAAAGACGCCGCTCTGCTCCC
>NW_018165496.1:148087-148511 GCF_001263595.1 Phalaenopsis equestris
TAATACAGTATACAGAATATTGAATAAGTCCCAGGGTTACATATATGTCTATTTATAACCCTAGAAAGAGCAGAAAAATTTACGTTGATCCCTTACATAATATGTAATTACCAAATTACCCATGTACCGCACCCCCAACCCACATAAGAAAACTCCCCTGATTTGGACAGAACCTTCCCCTCCGCTCCATCTGTCCCTTTATGTTATATGCGCCATATCTAACATATCGTAAACCTAAGCATGAAAAGGTGTATTTTGCTATTAGGAAGATCGTAATAGTGGTATTTTTATAGTATATTAATGATTTCAGTGGCATGAATGTAAACATCAGAGTAAAGGTCCCAAACACGTAAATATATAAGAATTGTATGGTATTTATGTAAATGCCCCTATCACTAATATATATATATATTTGGGTCCAATC
>NW_018165496.1:151019-155386 GCF_001263595.1 Phalaenopsis equestris
AAACGACCATAGTTCTGAGATGCCATGTGGGTTTTGCTCGCAATCCTCTCTAGGCGGGATTGTAAATCCAATAGAGTTGGGCATGTTTGAGTTCTTTGTGGAATTGAGCTATAAGTTTTTTTTTTCTATTTCTCATTAGATTATGTTTGAAATTTTACTTATTCAGCGAACCACACCTTTAGTCTTAGGATTCTTTAGTTATTTGTTTTGTTACAACATAAACCCTCACCTCCTAGGTTTTCCCATAATTTGTTATCATTGAGATAAGTCATAAATTTCTAATAAAATATTAACTAAAAAATTAATTTTTTTTATTTCAAAATTAGTAAATCCCAACCATATGGTAGTTGAAGTATCATTGAGTTTCTTGGTATTGGGCACATCTTACTTTCTCTCCTTTGGGATGAAATAAGAATTGCTCATATTTGATCATTCTCGTTTGAAATTCTCAATAAATAATCGTGAAAAGTAAACTTTAAAATTCTTGAAGATATAATATCACCGTTAATCAATATTTTTTAAAGCTATTCTCTCTCTTAAGATATATTTAACTATAGGAGTTTGCTCTTATATGAAGGTTGTAACCTAAATTAATCCAAACTCTATCTAGCTTTTAGGTTTAGCTAGGAAAAACTTTCTTGCTTTAACTACAAACCCATCAAATATTTAAGGAAATTTTCTATTTGAGTAATTGAATCCAAATTAAAGTGGTATTTTCATCTTTTGAGATGGTATACTATTTTTTTATGCATAAAATATTTGAAATATATGTAGTGGTCATAAAAATAAACCAAGAAATTTTTCCAAAAAACTGAATATTTATTAATAATAATGTTTTATAACTCTCTATAACATAAAATTTGAAAGCCCTAATAATAATTTATTACTTAGGAAGGAGCTCCGAAGCTTTCAAAAGTTTACTAAGTGAATTTCTGACCTATAGTAATGAAAATATTAAAGAAATTAAAACATTTAAAATAAATAAAATTGAAGCCATAATTCATCCAAAATTTTAAATAAATAAATCAATAATAATTTGGATTGGTTCATTACTTAACCCTAAGAAAGTAATAATATATTTAAATTCAAAATCTTAAAAAATTTTTTCTTTTGGATTCTCTTATCAAACATAAAATTGATAATTTTGAACAAAATTCCTAAATGTTCTTTGGAGCCATGTAATCATACCTAAATTTGATTTTGAAGGGTTCAACAAAATTAACCATAACAACAAAAAATGCATAAATAAAATCACCGTAATTCAAAATTTTCAAGTTAAATTGGGCAAGGTTTAAGTTTTCTTGCATCTTAATATTGAATTGTGTTATATGTAATCCCTATTATTCAACTCATATTAATTAAACTCTCTACTTCATTATTTTGGAAGATATCCACAACTAGTATGGATTATTGATCTAGCATTGCTTAATTCTTCAATTTAGAAGATGTACACTCCTAAGATGGTTTTATCTTTTAAAACTAGGTTGGCCTTCACTTAGACAATAATGCTTTTTCAAGTGGCTCTGCGTTTAATTTTGACATGGGTTTTGACAACCTTGAGAAAACATGTGAAAAGCTCTCCTTCTTTGTTGTCAACTCTAAATAGTGGCAGGGAAGATGCCCCTGAATTAATTCAACTTTTAGTCAGATAATGAATTTCCTATATTGAAGAGGAAGTCAGTTGAGATTGCTCAAAATATGATTGTTAATTTAGATTACACTGTGGTTTCAAATGATTTTGACTTGAAAAAGATGAAAGATGTGACAATGGATAAAGATGTGGGTAGTGATGTAATGAACTATTGAGTACATTTTTTTATTGGCCCTTCCATTTTTTAGATTTGTTCTTCTTATAAGCCTACCAATTTGATTAAATTTAAAGAAAGAACAAAAAAAAATTGGAAATTAAATAATAGAGTTTTAATGGGAAAGTGCATTGCTAAAGTAGAGCCTGACAACAACACAACTCACAAACAATTACACCAACAAAGATAATCATGGGGTACCTCCCACGAAGCGCTTGGTTTAACGTCGCCAACCCAACAAAAGATTCCTCCCAAATCAAAATTTCATTTAAGTAATTGATGATCAATCACCCAATCTTTTCTGGATCCTGGGATTCCTACTAAATCCTCAAATTTTAGTTTTCTTTCAACTTTTCCTTTTCAGATTAATTCATATTATTGTTCCTTTTTCTCATTTGGGTTAGCATCTTTATGTTGATCACTCATTTTCATTTAACAATAATTTTCTCAATTTCCTAAGATTTTCTCAATTTCCATATTAATATCATCCTTAAAATTTATAAGAAATGGATCTTTATATGATAATTAAAGATCTCTAAATTTTGGATTGGATTTTCTGTAGATGATTCAGATTCTGGATCAAATTCTACTATGTTACTTTTCTATCTCGAGTTATCTTCTAATTCTCCCCCTTTGGACTGAGGAAATGGTGGAGGTGGTCGTTCTATATTTATCTTAGTTGATGAAATAGGTACTTCAAATTTCTTAGGAATTTCTTCCATTGGTCTTTCAATCTTCTTTTCCTCTTTTCTCAACTCAAGGTTCTTTTGAACTACATCCTCCACTTCTTAGTTGGATAGCTTTATGTTACCCATCATTCTTCTCTTTAGGGTTTATCTTAGGGTCACTAGGTAAAATCTCTAGAGGATGATTGTTAATTGAGTTATCAATCTGCCTCAGCTGGTTTTCTATACTTCTTATTGCAGCCCTTTGACTTTCTAGCTGACTCTCCATTTGAATAACAGCCTCTTCTAACAATAACTTCTTCTCATCATTCTGTGAGTTGAAGTTAAATTTATGAGGAAAAGAAAGTCAAATGTTAAAATTGCCCTGATTATTCCAATTACATATCTGATTAAGTTGATTACCTTCCAACAATTGGTTTCTTCCTCCAAAATTATTTTTTCAGTTAAAGTTGGAATGATTTTCCCAGCCTCAGTTGTAATAATCATATTTTCCCAACCTGGGTTATAAGGGTTATCTGAGCGATTGTGTATCTCATGTCTAGTTTCAAAAGAGTTAGCCTCAATCAATTGTCCAAATGAATTTTCCTCAATAACTGGTGGTCCTTGGGGATAACTTTCTACGTATTGATCTAACTTTCTCATAATACCTGCAACCTGAGAAGTTAAAAAGTCAGCATATCAGCTTCATGAAATATCACTACCCACTTGGGGTTTACTATACTGAAGCTACTAGCATTATAATCCAAAATTGGATATTCATTATCTTGTTGATCTCTCATTTCTACAATAAATTCATGGAGTCTTTTCTGATTCACAATCCTCCTAATAGTTTTCTCTAGGTCTAATTCATAGGGTTCAAGGTCTGCAGCTCCTGAACTATGCATAAAAAAATTAAAAGTTCAAAAAGAAATAAAAACACACACTCAAAAATACTATTATATTATATTTTTTAATAATATTTTTTAATAAAATTGTTTCATGCACAAACATTCACTTAAACAAATAAATAATACTACAATTTTTCAAGTCTAAATATATTAGTTCTACTAAAATTTTGCTTAATTCAAATAAACTATTCCTTCTTGGGCAACGACACCAAAAAGTTGATCCCGATAATATGTGTGTGCTTACTTCAATTTCAATTCCAAAAAGCAACGTCAAAAAATTGACTCCCACTGCTCATGTGTGTTTGCACCCTTAATTCCTGACTGAGTGTTATTTAACAAATAATCTCATTTTTCTCTACAGTTTAATTTTACACATTAAGGATACTACGCAAGTGCACATATCGTTCAAGTAATATAGAACTTTCTTTCCAAAACCTTAAGTATCGATCCCATGAAGAAAGGTGTTAATTCGTAATGACTTCAGAAAAAGTTCTAGTCTACAATAACTCTTAGTCTGAAATTTCAAATTTGAAATTTTTTAAATTCTCTACTTTACTCTAAAATTAAAGTTAACAAAATTAAATAAAAATATAATCTATGGAGGCTAGTTAAATTTTAGAAAGTTCTTATATAATCAAAATCTCTTCCGTCTTGCAATGAAGATAATGACATATGCAGTAGAAGAATTTACAGAATTATGTGATAATTTTTATGCCAACATGGAACATATGTCTACCTACACTCTTCCGAGTGTATAGATAAGCTTAATATTCTATTGGGTTTACACAATTAGCAGAGATGCGAAGGTAGTTAAAAAGCCTTACAATTCATGATAAGGAACTCATTCACTTACATCAATTGCCAACTAGAAGCTCTTAATATAAGCAAATCATGAAGTATATTTCCTTTAAAAGTTTTATCGACGTCTGACTACATCATAGCTAATCGGACAATGTAAGTGTACTCAAGTTATGAAGTCATCGCTCTTC
>NW_018165496.1:155396-156884 GCF_001263595.1 Phalaenopsis equestris
ACTTACAATAAATCGCTCTCCCGAGCCTTACTCTCAACTTACAATAGATTTTAACATAACCTATGCCCAGTATGTTATGTCAATGAAGCAACAAAGATATTATTCATCACATGAAAATTAAATTATTCTATCATAAAGCCAATTTCCTATGCATGTAACTACTTCATAACAGGAGGAAAGAATAAGGAAAACTACTCACTAATAATGGAGTAAACATATGGATTCTTCATTGCAAATGAAATTGAAATCATACTACTATATTGCAATAATTCAAAGCAAATACAAAAAGCATACAAGACTTATCTTTACAGAGATTCACGCTCTCCTTGCACAGTAAATAACAATATCTTACACTCATCTCCAAACAGAAGATTCACGCCCTCCTTGCACAGCAAATAACAATCTCTTACACTCATCTCCAATCTCCAAAAGATAAATACAATAAGTGAAAAAATCTATCCATTCCTCCTTTAAGTGTCAAGAGTCACTAAGAACTCTAAAGACACTTCCCAAACGAAAAGACACCAAGCCCCACTCCCTTTTCTATCTCTAGGATTACACCAAACACACACACACACACACACACACACACACACACCAAGAGACACCAATACACACAAACGAAGAGAGTCCAACACTTGTAAATCTCTCTTTTCAGAATAACCCTCGAAATCCCCAAGGATCACTTCAGATGTCTCTTCAAAATTTGTCCAAATACATTGCATTTAAAAAAAAAACTGATTATAGCGCGTAGGCGCCAGATTCTGGCACTTAGGCATCGATCCTGACACTTAGGCCAATCTTCTAGAAGCACAGGATAACTACCTGACGCCATGCCAATTTTTCTTCTATGCTCCATTGACGCCAATTTACTTCATTTGACTTCAAATTGCTTCTTTTTTGCTCCATTTATTTCAATTTCATAACAAATAATATATGTAATCAAAAACACAAAAAGTATATTCTTTTAAAGTGCAATATCACTAAAAAATAAGCATTAAATGCATATAAAAAGTAATACATTTTTAGGCATGCAATGAACTTGGACCACCAGTACCTCCGAAATCTGACAGACAGCTCTCCTTGGACAAGGTGTCTTCTTGGAGGATCATTGTTGACCTTACTTTTAGTTGAGGTCTAGAAAACTTCTTTAGTAGCCTAGGTCTAGCCATAGGACTTTCCTATTGACTAGTCTTAGAAAATTAGAAGAGGTACCCCACCATTAGAAATTCAAAACTCTTCTTTTTACTCAGCTTGAAATTCCACATATTGATCTTAACCTCTAGCATTTAGTAGGTAAGATCATTATAAGAGAATTCAAGAAGAGTCCCTATAGGATTACTTGACTTTAGGGTCGACCCTGGAACTAGGATACACCATATATTCACAATATATTAATCCCTGGTTCATTTAGAATGGATATCTATCCAATTCTATCTGAAATGCTTAACTTGGTATTTTGCCCCTAGGCACCTCCAAATTACCTAA
>NW_018165496.1:163145-169022 GCF_001263595.1 Phalaenopsis equestris
TATATATATATATAATTCCTTCGCACGTGCAAGTACGGACTTACACGCAAGCAGCCAACAAACCTACAATAGGCTACGGAGTTCCCGCTCCCAACTCCTGAAGTCAACTCCATGGGGAGCGCCAGTACACGGAAGCTTACGCGTACTTCCCGGCGTCGCATAGGTAAAAAAAACGAATGTAGCAACTGCCGTCCTTCCATGCGTTCATGGCACAGGCTGTAAATAAGGTCAAAGTTTGAGGGCAATAAGAAACTATGATCACGAGGATCTCGTCGGCGCAATGCACGATAAAATCGGCGAGGAACCAATCCTGTTGTCGATAATCCCGTCGCCGACCAAAAAATCGGGGCCCTAATTCTTGCATTAGTCGAACTGAAACTGTAATTAAGATTTAACGAGTTGAACAGTGTATTTTAACACGTTGCAGTAATTCATTGGACCGGAAGGCTGCGCTGTGTTTGGATGGCAGAGCCTGTTTTCAGTAGCAGGACTGCTCACTACCGGCTCAAAAGGAGAAAAAAACACAGAATTTTAGCTAAATGGTTTTTCCTTTTAAAAGTCTCTTTTTTATTTCATTTCTTTTCACCTGTGACCGCTTTTATCCGAGGGGCGAGCAATGAACTATAGCGGGGAAGCTCTCCTCGTTTCAGAGAGAGAGAGAGAGAGAGTGTGTGCCGAGAGGGAGAGCGGAGAGGGAGGAGTGAGTGAGGAAGGAGTGCTGGTTCTTTTTTTGGTTCTTGTTTGAGGTATTAAACCAGCATAGGATGATGATTTAATGCTTACAATTGTGAGAAATTTCAAAGATCTAGTGTGTTAGGGGATTTTTTCTAATACTTTCTATTGTTTATGGGCGTAGGAGATTGTACTGAGAGAAAAGCTGCGATTTTTTGGTGTTTCGGGTTTTGAAATCTGCATAGGAGGAGGATTTCGTTTCCCTTTTATGATAAATATTAGGGTTTCTGCCTGCGGTGAAGGGGAGTGAGGGCGGCGGACTGGAGATGAAGAGATTGTTTTGAAACGTTTGTGAGAAGTAAGCTGGTTGTTTCTGTTTACAACCTGGGGTTTGAAATTGGGGGAGAAAAGCTTCAGTATGTGTGAAATTTCGGCCATTTAGTCGAATTAAGAGGATATTTCTGTTCTTCATCCTTAGCTTGCTCGGATTACGCCGGAGAAAAAGGTGAGGGATCTGCAAAATTTTTCATTTCAGTTTGTTTCTTTTCTCTTTTTGTGATATTTTTGTAGACAGTTTGAAAGAAGGCCATTTACATCCTCTTTTTTGTTACATTTTTGTTTACTAGAATTCAAAGCTTCTGCCATGGCTCTCATTATTTTGATTTTTTTGTTGCAGAAAATTGTTGTTCAATACGGTAATTTGGACAGGAAAAATGAAAGAGAATAATTTTCCTTCTGAAGAGGTAAAAAGCTTTCTCCTTTTTTTTTTGGGCAGACGAAAAAAATACTGTTTTTGCTTTGTATTTTAGTTTCTGAAGCTCTAAATTCAGGATTTATGCACACATTTACAGTTGTATATGGGTCCATATAGACATAAATAGTTGTAAATTTATGCTTTTGTGAATTTTTGAAGGAAGCAAAGGACACTGAGAAGTTCTTGGACTCCCAGTTGTGGCATGCTTGTGCTGGTGGAATGGTTCAGATGCCATCAGTGAATTCTAAGGTATACTATTTCCCTCAGGGCCATGCTGAACACGCTCAAACTCCCGTGGATTTCGGTACTTCTGTGAGAATTCCTCCTCTGATTCTTTGCCGTGTGCTCTCCGTCAAATTCATGGCCGATTCTGTCACTGATGAGGTATTTGCCAAAATACAATTGATTCCCCTGAAGAGTAACGAGCCGGATTACAACGAAGAAGATGAACTCGTTTTAGGCAACAATGGCTCAGATTTGCAAGAAAAGCTTGCATCTTTTGCAAAGACTTTAACTCAATCTGATGCCAACAATGGTGGTGGTTTCTCCGTTCCAAGATACTGTGCAGAAACTATTTTCCCAAGACTGGATTACTCAGCTGACCCACCTGTCCAAACAGTGCTAGCTAAGGACGTTCATGGCAAAGTTTGGAAATTCAGGCATATCTACAGAGGCACACCTCGCCGCCATTTGCTCACCACTGGTTGGAGCAACTTTGTCAATGAGAAGAAGCTTGTGGCGGGTGATTCGATTGTGTTCTTGAGGACTGAGAATGGTGATCTCTGTGTGGGGATCAGAAGAGCAAAGAGAGGAATTGGAGGTGGGCCAGAGATGTCCACAGGCTGGAATCCACCTGCAGGAAACTGTATGTACGGAGGATTCTCTGTTTTCTTAAGGGAGGATGAGAGCAAGTTTAATAGAAGCAATGGAAATGGAGGCAGGATCAGTTCTGGTTCAAGTATGAGGGGAAGAGGTAAAGTGAAGGCGGATTCTGTGATGGAGGCCTCGGCTTCTGCCGCCAGAGGGCAGCCATTTAAAGTTATTTACTATCCTCGAGCGAGCACGCCGGAGTTTTGTGTGAAGGCGTCGGCAGTGAGAGCGGCGATGAGGATCCAGTGGTGTTCCGGCATGCGATTTAAGATGGCTTTTGAAACTGAGGATTCTTCGAGGATAAGTTGGTTTATGGGCACTATATCTGCTGTTCATGTTGCTGATCTTTTGAGGTGGCCTGGATCACCTTGGAGGCTTCTTCAGGTATTTCACTTGACTTATAAAACACCATTATTCATGCTCTTAATTTGGTTTATGTATAAGTAGTCTAATCTATATGTTTATTGTAGTTGATATATTTCTTTGTTTGTCTTGTCTTCTTAATGTTTTTGTTTTGGTTTCCTATAGTTGGAAGATTCTTAGTAATTTAAATTGTGTGAAGAACTAAATGCTTTTTGGTTAATTTTGTTTAGAAACAAATGATATTCTAGCGCATAGTTAAAATACATAGCAAACATTTTTTATGTATTTACATATCTCACATGATATTTACATACATAGTGCTATGTTGCT
This sequence comes from Phalaenopsis equestris, assembly GCF_001263595.1. Lineage (NCBI taxonomy): Eukaryota > Viridiplantae > Streptophyta > Magnoliopsida > Asparagales > Orchidaceae > Phalaenopsis > Phalaenopsis equestris. The sequence continues at coordinate 166,135 of NW_018165496.1, forward strand.
TTAAACCTATTCGTGAAAAAGTGCATTTCACTTTTAACAAGTGATAATAATGCAATTTTTTGTGATATTTAAGATTTGAGTGCCGTGTGTAAATATGAAATTTTGGGCGTGAGATATGTAAATACATAAGAATTGTGTACTAGGTATGTAAATGCCCCTATTTTTCTTAAGAACTGCACAAAGTTTAAATTGAACGTTATTTTATTATCCAACATTTGTCAAATTAACACATATTTTCATGTAGTCAATTACAATTATGCTATACTCTTGATATGAGTTGATGCACTATGATATTATGAACATGTGATATAAGTAGACAAATGTCACATGGTAACTCTAAGATGCCATTTATCATATCTTAAGTCAACAAACTATGACTTCAAATTTTATAATCTAGTTTTATCTTAAACTGTTCCACAGGTTTCATGGGATGAGCCCGATCTTTTGCAAAATGTAAAGCGAGTGAGCCCGTGGTTGGTAGAACTCGTGTCGAACATGCCCGCCATCCACCTAGCTCCGCCCTTCTCACCTCCGCGAAAAAAACCTCGACTCCCTCATCCCGAGTTCTCACTAGATGTTCCGCTCTCAACCTCACCATTTACAGAAAACACCCTCATTCCCAGCAGCAGCCCGTTGTGTTGTCTTCCCGACAACGCCGCCGCCGTTGTTGGCATACAGGGACCCAGGCATAGTCAGTATGGAGCAAATCTACCAGAACTCCGCTTCGGAAAGTTGCACTCTGGCTTGTTCCATACTGGATTTCATCGGCTCGATCACTTCGCGCCGTCGCATCGAATCTCTACAGGCCTCCTTGTTCCGAATTCGTCTGTTCGTGAGGACGTGTCCTGCTTGTTAACTATTGGGAATGCTTCTCAGAATGCGATTAAACCCAAGTTTATGCTGTTTGGAAAACCCATAATCACCGAAGAACAGCTCTCTCTCAGCCCTAACAACTCGAATTCCGACAAGACGACGAATTTATCATATGGTTCGGGATCTTCAATTCTTCAAAATGGAACGGGGGATAATAATTCATCTTCTGAAGGTCCTGTTTGGTATCGGGATCGAAAACCGAGTGAACTCGGTCCATGCAAGTTATTTATCGAATCAGAAGATGTAGGACAGACGCTCGATCTTTCCTCCTTTGGTTCGTATGAGGAGTTGTATAGAAGATTAGCTAACATGTTCGGGCTTGAGAAGGCAGAGTTGAACAGCCGTCTTCTTTATCGAGATATTGCCGGTGTTGTCAAGCACACTGGAGACGAGCCTTTTGCGTAAGTTTCCATTTTAAATCAATAGATTTATGTTACTTCATCTAGGAGTGTAAACGAGACGAACTTGAGCTAACCCAAGCATTGTTCTGCTCTCGCTCAAGCTCGACTCGTCAAGTAGATGAGTCATAATTTCTTACATTTATTTGGCTATAGTTAATATATCAAACTAAACACGGATTGTCCAAGTACATAAAGCCTCCTTGAAAGTCATATATAAATTATATAATACTTGTGTCATATTATGTATATTTATAAGAGTACAAAGGGAAAAAAACATTCTTAGCACAAAATTTTCATGTATTTATATATCTCACACCAAAATTTCCATTGTACATGCATGACTCGTAGGTGCTTTAAACCTATGCATGAAAAATCTGTATTTTACTTTTAGAAAAGTCATAAAAGTACAATTTTTGAAGTTATGTTAAAAAAATTGAATTTTGTGCGTAAATATCGATGTTTAGCTTAGAGATACGTCAATACATAAGAGTTATGTTCTACGTACGTAAATGCCCAAAGTATAAAATGCATGAATTTGTAAATAGACCTGTGTTAAGAAAGGCAAAGGTAGACCTAGGAAGACTTGGGTTTATTGTATAAAAATGATGTTAATTTACTAGAACTACATGTAATATGACACCTAAATAGGACGCAATGGAAAAGAAGGATTCATGTAGCCGACCCCACATAGTGGGATTAAGGCTTTGTTGTTGTTGTTGTGTTGTTGTCGTGTATAAAAATGTCTTTTTGTTCTCCCTATATAAACCTAAACAAGCTAATTCCAAACAGAGTATATGATCGAACGGAGCTTTATTCGTGTTTAGCTCATAAGAGAGTCGAAAATGAAACAACGAACTTTTTTGACAGCATTATTATTGAACATAACTTTCATTTATATTGATTGATTTATGGTGGTTCATGCGCAGTGAATTCATGAAGGCCGCAAGGAGGCTAACAATATTCATGGATTCCGGCAGCGACAACATCGGCAAGTTGTAGGAGAAGAATTCTCTCTTCAAATATGCAGAGTTTGGAGGAACAGTTTCTTCAAAGTTTTAGAGAGAGAGATGATTAAGAGATGATTAGTTATTTTTAAGCATTTTTATGTGTCATTTTGAACTTGTGGAGGGCTTTGCATATGAACCTGTTATTTCATTCTGCTTAATTAAGTTTCTGTAGCTTGATTAATTTTTTGCCTAGTTAATTATGTTTAATTTAATTAGCTTTTTTCTTAAACCAAATCTTAAATTATTGATTTTGTTTTTTTTTTTTAATTAAGCTGAAAAATGATTGCATCGATTTCATTTTATATTGAAGTATAATGGTTTCTATGATATTTTGCTTTGTTTTTTATTTTTTTTAATCATAATATGGGCATGAATGGTATGATTTTTTGATTGAGCCAAGTTTAAAATTTATTAATATCATAAAAATGTGTTTTTTTAATCATGGGAATTTATATATAATATTTTATTGTAATTACATCAAAATATATGGATAAATAGGTATATATAATTTAAAATTTTAGTATTAATGATTGTGAACTTGTATGGTATGGATGTATAAATCATATTTTATTAAATTTAATACCAATTTGTATATATATATATATAT
>NW_018165496.1:170133-172430 GCF_001263595.1 Phalaenopsis equestris
CGTCGAGTGTTTGGTTAGAAGATAATGAAGTTTGCATATCAGACTGAGCGAAGTTGTCCGAGCCAAGCCAGCAAGGCCAAAGCCGGCCAGAGACAACTGGAATATACAAGAACGAGCCACTCAGTCAGAAATGAGATAAAAGGGTATCTGAGCTTGCAACCATAAAAGAGCCCACTCAAGAGAAGAACATGTTTACAAGCAACTCCAACCATCATAGGGACTCGCAGAGGCTCCTCATATAGGGTCAAGAGTCGATAGTCGAGACATGTCAACCAACTGACACATATCGACTAAGCTCAGCTAGCCTAGTGGATCTCAGACGGTCGAGTTGATCTTGTCAACCCGAAGGTAATTTCGCTTAATCAACCCCTTTAAAGCATGTGCAAAAATATATTATCATCATTATGTACCCTCTACTCTATAAATAAGAGAATTATTTTATCAATAATGGAGGATTGACACGATTGATTTCTGATCATTCTCTCCCTTCCCCCCCTCTCTCCCTCTCCCTCCTTTACATTCTATACATACATACAATATTTAATGGTTAAAAATTGAATTAAACTTTTGACTGATTAATAGATTTAAAGAAATTTCAATTAAATATAGCAAATTTGTGATTATTTTAAGCTTTAAAACCTTATTTGATAGACTGCCATTTAAATATGGTAAACAAGAAATGTGTACAAGCTCAATTTAAATTAATTTGAGTGAATTAATCCACATATAATCTTAGAATGGCATAAACAATTCCAAAAAAAATTTTGGGTACTATATCGAGTGTCAATATTCAGATTGATGGAGCTTGAGAATGGATCAAGCCAAAAAGGACAGAGTCAATCAAGGTTACCATAGCTTGACATATCATATTATTTTCTTCTGTATGAGTGTTGCTTGAGAGGGCTCTCGAGTAGGGGAGGGCGACTAGGGGTGTAAATGAGCTAAGCTACGCTCGAGTCAAGGCAAAAATAAGCTCAATTTAAGTGCTCAATGTTAAGCTTGAGCTCAAGTCAAGTTTGAGTATGACTTTGATTCGATGTAAAATTAGTGGCCTGAAGCTTAGTATGAAGCTTGAGACTAAATTAGTGATGGGTACTCACTAGAGAAGTTAGTGATGAGATGAGTTGTATAACACAATGATAAGTCGTGTTACAGAAGCTCAAAATCAATGATGGGAGCTCACTATTGAAGTCAACGATGGGAGCTCACTGGATCATGCAATGACAGGTCACTTGAGAATACAATATAGGAGCTAAGTGAAGGATGTTTTGCAAAAGCTCGTTGGAGGAGTTAGTGACAAAAGCACATTAAAGAACATAGAGACGAGCTCTATTGTGGGAGCTCGCTAGAAAATGCATTGACGGAGCTTGCTCAAAAATTAAAAATAGCGAGCTTGTTGGATGAGTCAATAATGGAATATTGCTAAAGAATGTAAATAATTGACCTAAATATTATGAACCATAAATCTAATGGCAGCAATTAATCAAGTTGACTCATGAGGCAACAATCCAAACAAGGTTAAGCTCAAGTTGAAGCTTGCATACTATAAAAACTATATAATCTAATCTCAAATGAATTCTTGTGATTTGATAAACTTGACTTGTAAGCTCATTAACAAGTTGAGTTTGAGCCAATTCACGAGCCAAATTTGTTTAGTTACATCTCTAATGGCGATGGCCATCATTAGAATTACCCTTATCACTAAAGAAGTAAATTGAAGGCCATTTTTATGTCCAACTATCAATGTGCAACACAAAAATGGCTTTCATTGTCATTAACTTAGGTTCATTAGTATTTAGCTCATTTAAAAACTTATGAACCTCTCTCCAAATTATTCAGCTTCATCCATTACATTGCTTATAGTTTCTGGACACTCCTCTCATTGAGAGAACAAAATCTACTAAATCTATAAGAAAGCATGTACAACCTTTTCACAATTATTTACAAAAACCTAAATGAAGTGAAATAAGGGATAATAAATCCTCATATTGATGAATTACATAGAGTTTGATCCACTTTTTATTATATAGGTAAAACCAATTTGCATGGTTCAATAAGAATAATATGTTTATGATATATACAAGTATGTAACATCAGGATAGTGAAATTATTTTGGGCAGAAATAAATAAATATGAAGGATGAATACACTAAAGATCACAATTACAGAACACATTAGTTTACGTGCTTTGGCATTATTCACATACATTTAATATTGGATAAATATCAAATTTCCATTGGACTTTAAATGAGAAGTACATCAATGATTTTTTTAATATATATATATATATATATATAT
>NW_018165496.1:172449-184770 GCF_001263595.1 Phalaenopsis equestris
TATATATATATATATATATATACATACATCTTTTCATGAAAATAAGAGAGAAAGAACATTGTCATTTGTTATAAGAAAATGATGGCAAAATGTAGTGAAGATGTTGGTGATATTATCAACCTTCTCTTCTTATCTCTCCTTGTTCACTTTTCTTGTCTAAGTTGTTCACTATTATGGCTAAAAATTAAACATATCTTCACTCTCTCTCCCTCTTCATTTATTTCTTTATAATTTTGAGATACTTCAACAAAATAGAACCATCATCTTTTATAGACCTTGAAGATGGTAGAAAGCAAGTTTGAATTTACAGGATAGGAGATGGTAGATATCACTATATTAATGCCAAAATAAATAATGGTATGTAAGAACTTGATGGAGCGTTAGTAGAAGGTAGCAGTTAGGTAAGAAATAATTGATTTTATATTTCAATAATCTCCTGCTTATAGATAAAAATTTTAATATGAATGTTTAGTAATCAATGCAAGAAAGCCTCCTTATACAACACTTTTTATTTTATCATTCATGAAGGTTAATAGAAGTCTTACAAAGTCTTAAATTTCGAGTAGAAATTACTTTTATGAGCATATCAATTAGATCTTTTGTTCTTTTGATATGTGTAAAAGTAGATAAAATAATATCACTTCTTTGTGTATAAATTATTCAAAAGAGGATAGCATTCTTCAAAATTTCTTACAATGTCATTAAAAAATTTAATTTATCAATGCACCAATAATTTTATGCTTATACTGCCCATTTGAGATGTTTATAGCAGTGATCGCACTTGTGCACTCTCACTACCAAGATTTTTTTTAATATATCATTACCAAGATGTTAATTGCACAATGTAACTCAAATTTAAGCAAGTTGGTTGGGTAATGTCATGTATAACTTTAACATAATCATTTTTTCTTTTAGACAATGTAATCTACATTACAACTCCAAGATTATTTTAAAGAAAATTTTAAATAAAGATTGAAAAAAGGCTTATAGATATTTGGTTAATTATGCATGTTCATTACACGATGTAATAAACTTTCAAGAAATTTCTCATTGTTGGCATTTATGAATAAACATAAGCCTTTTTAAGCTGAAATTATACCTTTTAAATGTCACACCCAAAGATTGTCTTTCTCTAACTTTGAGCAAAAATGTCACAATTTTTGTTTTATGTGCCTCCTTATCATAACTATTGACGATAGTTATGTTATGAGTCGTTAATTTGAAAATAACATGGCATTTAGAACCACCATAATATGTTTTATTATTATGTAGTGATATCATTGGGCTCATAGTCATAAGAGTTTGTTATGTTTATGATCTATGCAAAAGGAAGGGCAAGCTTTTGTGACTTTGATTTTGCCTTTCTTTCTACCTATTCATTATATATCTAGTTGTGATGTCTCTTTAATTCATTGTCCAAACTTTTATAGATAGTTGATTTATTCAAGTAGGCAAAAACCTATAATGTCTTCCCACTAAAAATTTTCCACGTAAATACTTTTGTTTTTGTGATTTATTTAGCTTATGATACTAAGAAATTCCCATATTTCTATCAACTACAATTTCATCTTTAGTGACAAAGTATTTGATGTAACTATTTGAAAGAGACATAAATGGGGCTTTATGGAAAAGCTTTATTGAAGTGATTTCTAGCTAGCCATCTCTATGCTTTGTCTTAATATTTGTTTTCTATAATTTTTTTTTTTCTTCTTGATTGGAATAAGTAAAATTCATTTTTCTTGGACATTATCTCAGCATTAACTGTCAGTTATTTCATTATTTTAACTTTTCATTACAAATACTCAGAGGCGGAATCGTGTTACATTCATAGTGGACAATTCTTCTCTGGAATTTGACACAATTTATTTTCTTTTCTTCTGTAATTCATACAATTTATGTAATTTAATCAATACATCTTTTTTGCTCAATACTTAAAAAAAAAATGAAACTTTCATATCTACGAACATACACAACATTCAAGCCTTCAACATAACATAAAAAACAACGCTGTTACAGGCTTTTTGAAAGTAAAATACATATTTTCACACATAAATTTATAAGACTAAAATATTATAAAATATAAATAATAAAGTTTTAAAATTATCTATTTTCATATGTCTCATGAAATATATTTTGATGCATTTTGAAAGAAAAAAAATAAAAAAATAAAGAAGTATTTCCAATCATTTATGACTCTTGATAACTTGGAAGAATAAACATTGCAATGTTACACGCAAGGGCTGGTGTGTCTGCATGTTACAGTGACACACCACACCGAATCTTTAGTAAGTGATAATAGGCCCAACGTTGGACAGTCAATTCTCATAAATAAATAATTAAATAAATAATTAATTAATTAATTAATTAATTAAATTCCAACCCTCCATGGCCTACGGCACAAGCCTGGCTTTTCTCGGCATATAATATTTATATCTCGGGATCAAAAAATTAATAAATGAGCTCCATAAATTTTTATTTTCTTGGATGTACGAAAATAATAAATAAATTAAAGCTTAGGAGTGCTTGGTTTTTGATGGGGCTGTCAGAACGGCGCGTTGTTCGTGAGCAGCTCGTGTTCTGCTCGTTCGCTAAGTTGATGAGTCAAACACGAACAACACGAACAAATCTTTGTTCGTTCGTGTTCGACTCATTTTGGCTCAAAATACTACTAATCAATTATGTATATATTTTTGATGAGTAGTATTTTTAACAAAGTTTAATTAACTACGAGGTTACAAAGATTTATAATCAATTAAGAATTTATAATCAATTAAAAGTATTAATGAAGAAAATAGAATAAAGATTATTAAATTAGATTCAAATGATGTTTTAAATCTTGCCCTAATCATTAACATCTTATGGCTACGTGATTAGGATTGTCAAAATGACTTTTTTGTTCGTGAACGGCTCGTGTTCGGCTAAACGAGCCGAACACGAACACACTTTTTGAGCTCGAAATATAAATGAGCCAAACAGGAGCTGAGCCTGGGCGAGGGCTCGCTCGTGTTCGGCTCATTTACACCCCTAGCACCCAACTCTCATGTGTTTATTATCTCTCAAATTTAAACTTTCTTTTCTACACATACAGCACTTTATCGAATTGATTTAACTGTTAAACATATGATATTTGTAAATATGAAAGTTTAAGTGTGAGATAGATAAACATGAAAGTTTTTTATGTTAAGCACGTAAAAACCCTAAACCCCTAATCCACACGTACAAATAACCGTACATAATATTTTAGGAAGTGCTACCCGACGTGGCTCTCATGACCATCATAAGGATCTCAAAGTCGATAAAGAAAATGATCACACACAAGTACGACAAAAATAAGCGACACTACATGTTTCATGCATGCATAAAATGGTATATATGTAAATATACAAGGTTGGATGTTAGATATATAAATACATAAGAAGTAAGTGGTATGGATGCAAATCCTTTTGGAAAATGAGTCACACAAACGATAACTGTTCACGTGGATGACACATGAGCATGAGCCAACTAGAAGCAACGCTTAAAGTTTGCTCCAAGGAAAAAATCAGCAATAATATATAATGTGTTCATACAAAATTAGGGTTAATACATCACACCCTATGCCTATGTATTTACATCCCTACCTCTTAACTTTATTTTTTTTATATTTGTACCCCTGAGATCTCTCATATGGCATAAAATATATCGATGTTCTATTATGGCGTATATATAAATCTTACAAAAACTCATTAGGGACTAATTAGGCAGATAATTATATGAACAAGTAATTTGAGTGCATGCTTGTAATTTTTGATGTTTACAGAACAATATAGGTGCCGTGTACTTATTCGTGTTCCAGTGAAGTAGAATATAAAACGGGAGTACGTGATTATAAACTTATACTCGATTGTGCATGCAACACTGCATAAATTTGAGCGATTGTTGTTTCAGGACACCGGACGAAAATTTGCATCTGGAGTCCAGTAGGAACTTGCCACATATGTAAAAAAAATTAAAATGTAGGTATTAGATGTGTAAATACATAAAAATTGAGTGGCGTGCATGTAAATCTTTCTTGTATTAATTGGTACCCTAATTCTTGTTCTTGACTTTTTAGTGTTTATTGGTAAGGCTTGATTGTGGTGATGTTAGCATGTGTACTATAAAGGGGTGTTGGAAATAAAGCAAGAGGATTAGGTGGAAGCGTCGGTGGTTAATTAAAATGTTGTTGTGATAAGAAAGATTAAAAAAATTAGGAAGGTTTACATATTTACCTCTCATTTCACATGTATTTACAAATCTAAGCACCTAAGCTTTAAATTTTTGCATATATGGCACATTATCTATGCATGAAAAGGTGTATTTCATTTTTTTTTAGTTAAAATGATAATATTTTTATGTGATATAAATGATTTGGATGGTATAAATATAAAATGTAAAGTTTAGAGGACAGGAATGTAAATAAATGGGAATTATGTGGTTTGTATGTGAATGTCCCAAAAATTTTTTTTGACATAAAAGAGCATCAAAAAATTGAGTGATATAGTAACAAAAGGAAGATAAATGTATAAGAGGAACAAATAATATAATATTTTGAGAATCAAAAGATAATGAAATTATTTGTGCTGCGTACCCCGACCTGTTGGTTGGCATCCACAGTGTAAGACCCCTCAAGTCGGGGGTTTGAATCCCCTCTAACATAGTTGACCTTAAGAATGTGGTACTCAAATTGTTAGACAGATTAAGGGTGGCTGGAGGCTTTTATAATAGCCTCTAGCCATTCCTTATTAACAAAAAAAAAAAAGAAATTATTTCAAGAGTAGAAAATATGATTCATTTGGGGATGAAAACTCTATATATTGTAATACTTAAAGGTGAATCCTCATTAATGGGTTAGTTTCAAATCTAATCTGCATATAATTTCATGACTTGAATTTGCTTGACCCAAATCTAACTTATTTATTGAATGAGTTAGAGAGCATAGTTCGAATATGGCTTACTTTCAACCCGGCCTACAATCAACACCCGACTCAAATAACATTTTTAACATAAGACATCATAGCAGACATCATAGCAATTTGGATAATTTCATGTTAAATTTGATTCAAACTCAATTTAAAATTAGGTCATAAGACATCAATGCACGATATGAATATGTCCTTCGATGACAGATGGAGTGCTTAGAGAAAATATTATTATTATTATTGTTTAATTTGTAGGATTTGAAGAAGTAATCACATCATTGTTAATGGAGTTAAGCCATCGTTCTAAGGAGTTGGTGTATGTCATTATCAAGTTATTGATGTTGTGCAAATGACATGTTTTTTCTATGAAAATGACCATCTTTATTGTACAATTAAGATGGGTTTCGGAACTCCTTCATAATGTTATTCCACCAATTCATTTGAAAATATTAATAGGGTGGGAATAATAATGGTATAGGTAGGGATTGAATCCAAAATACTAACAATAACATGCAAGACTATTAAGAATCAGAATAATTAATGACATTTTCGCTAGAGGTGTGCATTATTTGGTCAAAATTATAAAAATTGAACAAAATTGAATAAGATTGGTTGATTTGGTTCTATTTTTAAAAACACATGTTAGTATAATGATGACTTTGCCCCTACAAATCGAGATAAGCATTTAATAAAGAATTGAGGAAAATTGTGACGTGATGTTGGGAAAAAATATTGCATCAGAAGTCATCATATAGTTTTGCATCAGGACTCCAATCAGGCCTGTCACATGTACAGGCAGTTTCACCCTAGTAAAAAAAATTAATTTAATACATAGGTGAGCATGTCTGTAGACATGACAGACCTTGATTGGAGTCTTGATGCAAAACTGCATCAGGACACCTGATGTCATATTTTGTCTATGTTATAGAGGCATGAAGCCTGAAAAAAATCAGACATGTTTGAAAAAAATACATAAAAATGAGTGCATGCCTCATACTACTAAAGATCGGTGAGATGTTGCTCATACTGAGACGACCTGGGAGGGGTTGTTCGATTGATGACATCTTTATCGTCGCCACCTAAGATACAACTCATCATCCCTAATTATAACCACATGCTTTGAAGGAGGAAACCCATTCATGTTGATCCCAAACATCTACATATTCTATGTAGCACTTATTATAAAAAAAAATCAGCTGGGTACATTTGTAAATATGAATGTTATGGACGATCTGTTTGTAATTATCTCTATTTTTGGTGTAAAAACGACCAAATTCAAAATAAGGAAGCGACAGTATTGGACCTTGTTGTCAGTGCCAAACTATAATTTAAGCCCCACTAGATTATTCATTTATGTCAATGATGTGATGGGTAGGAGTACCAAAAATTTACATTCATACCCCCTCAATTCTGAAAAATTATCAGACACCGCACGCAAGTTGCACCCATAGAATATACATTCATGCATGCGGTGTCCGATCCGGACTGTAAATTACCTGATCTACGGTCCCAATGTATTTCGATGGGCCCCACCTAAATTTTTTTTTAAAAAAACAAACGGAAATAATCCTGACCGTAGATCACCGTTATCTACGGTCAGGATAGGCATGCGGTGTCCGTACGCAATAATTTCTCCTCAATTCTTATGTATTTGCATGTTCAGACACCTATATTTAAATTTTTATATATATGCCCATTTCTATGCATGGAAATGTGTATTCACTTTTTTAATTTATATATTAATCACTCAATTTTTTTTTTTTTTGAACAGCAGAAAAGAAGTATTTAGATGAAAGAGTGGTTGATTTGTAATTTGGAAGTTTCAGATGGTCTATATGTAATTGCCCTTTCTATTATTTTTTAAGTAAAATAAATAATTTTATTTTCCCATATCTAAACAAAAATAATATCTACATTATTTTCAAGAGGAATTTACATACATACCACCAAATTCCTTTCTGTTTTCATATCTAACACCAAAACTTTTATTTTTCTTAACATTTATAAAAAAAAATCACAATTTTAATTTGCCTGTAGGTAGGGGTGTACGGCCCAGGCTCAGCTCGTGTTCAGCTCGCCACCGCGAGCCGTTCCCGAACAACGAGTCATTTTGACAACCCTAATCACGTAGCCAGCAGATGTTAATGATTGGGGCAATATTTAAAACATCATTTGAATCTAATTTAATATTTTTTATTCTATTTTCTTTATTAATACTTTTAATTGATTATAAATCTTTGTAGCCTTATACTCAATTAATTTTTTAAAAAAGACTGCTCATCAAAAACATATATATATATAATTGATTAATAGTATTTTGAGCCAAAACGAGCCGAACAAGAACGAACAAATATTTGTTTTTGTTGTTCGTGCTCGGCTCGTTAACGTAGCAAACGAGCCAAACACGAGCTGTTCGCGAACAACGAGCCGTTTTGACAGCCCTACCTGTAGGTAAAAATGGAAATATAGGTAGTTAGATATGTAAATAAATAGAAATTGAGGGATATGTGTGTAAATCTTCCTATTGTCAAATATGATTGATTATAATAATAATTACAATTAATGAATTTACAAATCTATCAAAAAAATAATAATTATAAAAACATGAAAATTGCAGTAAGAAATGGTGAGGCTTGGAAGGGGTGTAGAAGGAAATGGAGATTTGTGACAATTTAATACCCTATTTGACCGATTCCTCGTGATTATCATAATTAATTATTAATTAATTATTAATTAATTATAATTACTTAGAACTGACTCCGGGCAGTAAAAACCGGCATCTCTTCCGCCGCACAACCGTAATGTTTGTTTAGGGGACCTGCCCGGGTCATCTTTATTTGACCCGGGCAGCGTTTTTCCATGAACTGAATTTCATATTTTACCAATTTCAATATGGTTGGGCTCCCCCCAAAACTTAAGAAAAATAAAAATAATATTTTTGCTTATCAGACATTATTCAACCTAACTTTTGAGCTGGAAAGCATTTCTCTAGTAATAATAGCATTTATTAACAAAATAATAATATTTTTTAAAAATTATATTAGCAGTAGGGCTGTCAAAACAGCTCGTTGTTCGCGAACAGCTCGTGTTCGATTCGCTAGGAAGCTCGTGTTCGGCTCTTGCGCTAAGTTAACGAGTCCAACACGAACAAAGATTCAATAGTTCGTGTTTTGCTCATTTTGGCTCTAAATGGTACTAATCAATTATATATATATATATCTTTGATGAGTAGTATTTTTAAAAAACTTAATTGACTTCAAGGCTATAAAGTTGACTTCAAGATTATAAATATTAATTAAAAAAATAGAATAAAAACTATTAAATTAGATTCAAATGATGTTTTAATATAAACAATAATTTTTAAATCTTGCTCCAATCATTAACATCTTATGGCTACCTAATTGGGGTTGTCAAAATGACTCTTTGTTCGTGAACGGCTCGTGTTTGACTCGCTAAGCAAACGAGTCGAACACGAACACACTTTTTGAGATCGAAATATAAACGAGCCGAACACGAGCTGAGCATTGCTATACCTATAAAATTAAAAGGAAAAATTACTATTATTATTATTTTTTACTTTAGATATTTTAATTGTTGGGGAAACTACATACAGACCTCCGAAAATTTCGTATTTATAAATCAATCACACCCTTTCATCCTTTTTTTTTTTTAATTCTCAATCAAAATTCAAAATTCATGGTAAAATCCAAACTCTTATTTTTCATTTTTTATCAAATTATCAATAATTTCATTTACCATTATAAATATTTCAGGTGGTCTGCATGTAATTATCCATTTATTTTAAGATAAGTGAGTAATATAAATTTTAATATATTTTAATATATTTTATTCATCTAAAAATAAATTTAATAGATTTATTGTTTACTATGATGAGAACATAATTATAATATTCTTATTAAAATTTGGTCCATTTTTGTAAATTTTCTCATTTTATATGAATATAAAAGCAGTGATTTTTAAAATATTCCAAATGGGCAACCAAGTCAATCTCTTTTCCTTCCAACATGAGAAAATATCAATTCATTAAAGGGGCATTTTACATAAATACCACTCAATCGTAGGTATTTACATACCTAACACCTAAATTTTAACTTTTGTCTTGTCACATAAAAACATTTTAATTATTAAAAAGTAAAATACATATTGTCATCATAGTCTATAGATAAGATGTTGTATTATATATATATATATATATATATATATATATTGTATACACCAAAGCTACTAACACGAATCTTAAAGCAATCTGGTGGCAAAGGGCAACTACTGGGAAGTCAAAGTGATAGGCCGAGGGAGCACGATCTAAAGCAGTCGTTCGACGACCGACCGCTTTATCTGGTTAGCAGACCCAAGCTATCGAGGGATTCAATCGACGGACCGCGAGCTACCCAAGCTTCTTTCAGAGGCGCTCGATAACAACTAGTCGATCGACCGACTTTGCCTCAGCAGGAGCGATCGCCACACAACCATTCGCCCTGGACAATCGAACTATATATATAGCGCATGAATCACAAAGTCGATTAACTTGAATGACAACACAAATCTGGTATTAAATTAGCACATGAACTACATTAATGGTGGTTTTCATAATCGCTTTTTCTTTTAGGTAATCAAGGGCGATTTCAATAATCACTCCCTCATTTCTGTAATTGTACGAAGTACTTTAAATTGGAGACCCGACAATAATCAAATGGACTTTTCTCCCCGACTCTTCTCTGAATAATTCAATCTGCTTTACTCTCCCTCCCTCCCTCCCTCTCTCATTCTTCCTCTCTCTCCTCTAACTCTCGAGACGTATTTTATCTAAATAACAATTTATGACTCAACATCCTAAAAGGTGGTGCGGTGAGCGTAGACATGCCCCATATGAGAAGTGGATCCAACTACGAAGGAGAAGCCTTGCAGAGGGACACGGTACCCATGGAATTCAATAAAGAAGCAGTGAAGCGAGACATCCAGGAAGAGGTCTGAGCGCCATAATGGATCAGTTTGAGGCTCTCCAAGCGACCATAACTCAAAGGAACATTCAACCCCCACTTTCGGAAGGAGAATCTCGGGGGAACTCGCCCTCAAAAGGTCCCTCAAAAAGATCTGCCAGCCCCTAACAATCAATTTGGCAACCAACCAACCGAAGAGCAAGGGAGACTCCCAACCCGTCGATAGTGCGGCATCTATGCCGATAATCAAGCTTCGGGAAAATCGAGTAGAAGCGCTCCCCCGACCGACTGTAGATGGGACCTTCTCTTGACAGACCCTAGAAACTATACCCCAGCAAAGCTAAGAATTCCCATATGAATCCTTACAAAGCGAAGATGGACCCAACGGATCATGTGGCTTCCTTCAAACTGTCAGTAAGAGTTTTAGAGATTGAAAACGTTATGAAGTGTTGACTCTTCCAAACCACGCTAAAGGAAGTCGCACTTTGGTGGTTCAACGACCTATCGGATTGGATCTCCCATCCTTCTATGAATTCAAAAAACTCTTCTTGGTGTACTTCGCTAACGTTCATAAGCCAAGGAAAGATACAGAGACCCATCTCCAGATCAAACAGCAAACGAAAGCCTGTGAGCCTACATAACTCACCTCTAGAAGGAAATGTTTGAGGTAAAAAAAAACTAGAGCCTCTCATTGCCCAGGCCGCCAAGAAGTAGGGAATTTGCAGCCAACGACTCAAGTATGAACTGAACTTTCTTAAATTAAGATCCTTCTTCGAAGTCCCATAACCATCCAACAACCATATCGCAACCAAGAAGGACCTTATGGACTCCTCAGGAACCAAACCAGAGTCATCTGACTGTCAGATGCGAAGCGGAAGGACCGGGACGACAAGAAAATGCAGAGGGATGGTCGAACCCATGATAGTCGATGGAAGGAAACACCCTGTCCTAGGATGATCAAGGGAGTAACCATAGTTGGACGGGTAAAAGGTATCACACTAACCGTCAGTCAACCCACTGCTATGAGAGACCACACGTATATTGGGAAATGTGAGATTTGAAACCCATTAATTGTCAATGGTCGAGTTAGTCCAAGTCATCCAAAACAAGAACTACTTCAAAAAGGACCCTCCGTTGAAATTTGCACAAAACTTTCTTAACATGAACAAATACTGCACTTATCACCGAGACCATGAGCACAACACGAAGGAGTGTCGTCAATCAAGAATTTGGTGGAGGAACTCATTAAAGCAATAAAATTGAAAGAATTTGTCTCTATCGGTGAGCACACACGGTGATAGGGGAAAGCTCTAAAGGAGGACCCATCCAAGCGGGCGAGATTCACCTGGTTGGGTTCATCCCAACTATTTTTGGAGGAAGCGATGAGTTGTCTCGTCAGTCCACTCTTAAGAGGCACTAATCAGGGAAGGTATGCTCTTTCGCCTCTTACTCTCATAATCACAGATGCACATCTCTCGCTAAAAGGAAACCCGTATAATGACGTTATCATCATTTCGACACTCATAAAACTACTAGATGGTAGTATCCTGGTCGGTACTGAAAGTTCGTGAACGCCCAATCTTAAATAATGCTTGACAAGATGGGACTCAAAATTGATCGATTGGCAACACCAGTCAGTCCACTATTTAGATTTTCGAACGAGAAAAGAGGCCCTAGTTGTAATTGATTTGGTTTTCTCATGGGGAGAGAGAGAATCAGTTCATCAACACCAAAAGTTTTTTTGGTAGTGGAATCCCCACCAACTTACAATGCCATATTCGGTCAACAATTGCTCAACAGTTATCAAATAGTAACTTCAACTTATCATGTGGCCGTGAAATTTTCTGAAGATGCGAAAATAATCATTGTTTGAGGGAACATAGAGCAGTCAAGAAGTCTCTACCTTGGAGTGGTCACCGGTGTTGACCACGAGCCGCTTGCATTCCAAATCTAGAAGAAATGGGGTCTTGAGACTAGTGAGATCGTCTTTTGAGTGCTCACGACTGATGAGGAATAGACTGGTAAGGTCATTATAATTAGTGAGAATTTTGATGTAGAACATAGGGACCCGTTGATCCAGACCCTCTGTGCATCAGGGTGCTTCACATGGATAACTACGGAGATGACCAGAGTTCTGATTGATATCACAAGCCACCGGCTTAACATCAACCCATTCTCTCAACCTAAAGTGAATGCAATGACAACACAAATCTTGAATTAAATTAGCACATTAACTGCATTAAGGGTGGTTTCTATAATCGCTCTCTCCTTCCAGTAATTAAGGGTGGTTTATATAATTGCTCATTTCTTTTTATATTGTACATTCCTTTTTATATTGTACAAAAAGATCTCATATAAATAGAAGACCCAACAATAAATAAAAGAAATCCCCCCCCCCCCCCCCCCCCCCCCCCCCCCCCCCC
>NW_018165496.1:185081-185440 GCF_001263595.1 Phalaenopsis equestris
CAACATCCCCTCCCGACTCTTCTCACTGAAGAATTTTATCTGCTCAACTCTCTCTCTCTCTCTCTCTCTATCATTCTTTCTCATTCTCTAGACTCTAACTCTCAAGAAATCTTTTATCTGAATGACAATTTAGGATTATATATATATTAAAGAAAGGGTCGAAGGCTATTAAATAAGCCCCGTCCAACTCTAGGTGTGCTAAATACTCAAGTATCACACCTTACATATAGAGGGATTCGAACCCGTGACTTGAAGGGATTTACGACCTTCAAAAAGGCTGAGGATATTCTATCAACATGCTACGAAACGCGCACAAAGGATTCAACACACACACACAGACAGACATATATATATATATA
>NW_018165496.1:185493-190295 GCF_001263595.1 Phalaenopsis equestris
TGAGCCGGCTTTATATATATATATTAGGTGCTAGATATTTAAATACATTGGTTAATCAACAATAATGAAGGAAATATGGTCAGCGGAGAAATCGCATTTAAATCCCATCTTTATTATTATTTCTTTTTAATTTCATAGCCGTACGCAATTAATTTTATATTCGGACAACGAGCGCAGTTAGGACAATATTATGGAACCACAAAAGGCCTATATAACACTTCCTTGACCAAGATAACATTTATTCTAGCTCGCACTATGTACTACAACATTAAATTGGGTCAGGATATTATATTAAAATTAAATGAAGCCCTTGGTCAAAAACCAAGCTTTGTAAAGATATGTAGATCCATGGGAATTTTAGTTTGTCTAAAACATATGTTTGCAATCGACAATTATCTATGATAGGTTGAGGATAGCATCAGGAATGAGTCTGATTGACCTCGTAGTTGGATATGTTGGCCTACCATTCAAATTGCACCAAGGCTTCGGAGATTGGGTTTGGTTTTGGGTTTTTGCGTGTGATTTAGTGACATGGGCGAGGCCAAGTTTTACTAGAATGTATCAGTAAAGAAACACGAGTATAATAATTTGGATAGGGGATCATTGATAGGGGTGTAAATGAGCCGAACATGAGCGACTGCAGGCCTAGCTCGTGTTCGGCCCGCTTATATTTCGAGCTCAAAATATGTGTTCATGTTTGACTAGTTTTTATTTCGAGCTCAAAATGTGTGTTTTTATTTCGAGCTCAAAAAATGTGTTCGTGTTTGGCTCATTTTTATTTCGAGCTCAAAATGTGTGCTTTTATTCGGCTCGTTTATATTTCAAGCTCAGAAAATGTATTCGTGTTTGACTCGTTTATATTTCGAGCTCAAAATGTGCTTTCGTGTTCGATTCGTTTGTTTAACGAGCCAAACATGAGCTGTTCACGAACAAAGAGTCATTTTTATAACCTTAATCACATAGCCATAAAATGTTAAGAATTGTGGTAAGATTTAATAATTATTATTTTTATTAAAACATTATTTGAATCTAACTTAATAAATTTTATTATATTTTCTTTATTAATACTTCTAATTGATTATAATAAGTCTTTATAGCTTTATATTAATTTTTTTAAAAAAATAATGCTCATCAATATACATATAATTGATGAGTAGTATTTCAAGCTAAAACGAGCCGAACACGAACAAACAAATCTTTTTCATGTTCGGCTCGTTAAAAACGAACGAGCCGAACACGAGCTTCTTAATGAGTTGTTAGTGAACAAGCCATTTTGACAGCCCTAATCATCGACAAACAAGAGACAATGTAGATTGATGAAAATAATTTTACTTTAAGAGTTTATATCTTTATAATAATTTCCTCTTCATCTATTAAACGGCCAAACAATAATAATTCAATGATCATTTTTTTTTTCAAAACGCTACATACAATCGATTATTTTGTCAGCATCTTGGGCGAGAAGTCGATCTTCTCCGAGTCATGTTTTCATGAGAGGATTTGGCAGAGGAGTTAACCAAGTTATTTCACACTTCTAGTGATTTACAGGAGGAGGCAAATGTAAGGGATAAGATTAAGAAGAGAAACCCAACTATTACTCTTGTAACGAGTCGATCCAAGCGAACCCGACTAGCAGTCGAATTTATGATCCCATTGGGATTTCTATGATGCGTAAGAGCAAGAACCGCTAATAAAGCCAAGAAAATCACGATCATACATAAACAACTTTGTTTATTTTCATATGATACTCATCTAAATAAACCTTATACTTATACCCCCTCAAAACTCCCCCTAACATTAGCTTTCAAAACTGAGAAAATGCCAACCAACGTAGACTTAAATTATAATAATGAAAAGAACCAAAAGTTCTGACAGCTCCATATCAATGGGAACCATTATTTGATTAGATATTTCAGTGTATATTATTGCTTATAACAATAATAAAAACATAAAGTAAAACAAAACAAGAGGGCGACAGCCAACTTACTGCAGGAGTACCACTTTATTTTGTTTCCACCATTCGTCTTTCTACCATCATCATGACCATGTCAACATCACACCTAAAATGAGAGGAATCAGAAGCAACTATGCCTTTAAGGTGCAACAGTTTTTTTCTTCCGCTGCTACCTAGGCCGTGATACAGTAATTAGGGAGTGTAAAGCAGGCTTAAACCTCATTCAACTCCGAGTTCAAGTTGTTAGATGTATAATTGGCTCAAGCTCATAACACTTATACACGGTTCAAACTCGACTCGGAAGCTCAATTAATTAATGAATTAACTAATATAATCAAACTAACTCAACTAACTCTCAAGTCATGTCAGGCTAAACTTAGCTCATCTAATATACGAGCTCAAATCTAAGCTCGAGCTTGCAGCTCGATAAATTCTAACTCGTGAGCTCGTTAAAGAGTCAAGTCTGAGCAAATTCATGAGCCGGCTTGGCTTACTTATATCCCTACTATCCACTGTAGTGGATTTGAGCGACAATATTGATATGGACCATGACTAAGTGTATCCTTGGGACAATCGTCTCACAATTTTGAGCCCTATTTAGCAGCATATGTTTTACTAACTTTTTAGATTTATGTGGTAAGAAATTTGGTACAAAAATACGCATCGCATGGTGAATTGGTGATACACTTAATGAAGTTGACTTCTAGAAATAAAACAACAAAAAACAAAACTCATAATTACATATCTAACACGAACTTTATTTTTTTCCATTTATCACATCCAAATATTTCATATCACATAAAAACTACCACTGCATCAGCTTTTAAAAACTGAAATACAAAATTTTCATGCATTTGTAAGGCAACATTTATGTAATAAAAAGAAAATAAAAAGGTTTCAAGTGTTAGATATGTAAATACAAAAGAATTAAGTGGTATGTATGTAAATCTTCCTTATAAAAAATCCTAACCTTTAGCCCCTCAATTTGCAAGTCTTCACTTAGAAAAACTAATTTTCAATATGCATTTAAGCACACAAAAACAGTTTTAGTGGTAGTGTTGGGTGATTTGAAAGGCCAGCACATAAAAGGAAAAGAAGAAAAGGCAAGCAACATATAGTTCTGGGCCACATAGATTCAAACACGATGAAAAAGCACTACCAGGTTGTCATTTTGCCATATTCATGGCCACATATAATCAGTGACAGGCACACAATTATTGTCGGAATAATACCATTATAATGTTTTGGGAATCACCTGCAGTAGACATTCTACTAACGAAACGGCCTTCATGAACAGCAAGCACCAGTCTTCACCGACAGACCTTCAGATTAATTAAAATCATATTTCATGAACAGGAGATAATTAGCTGCAGCAAATATAATAATCTATTCTTATGCATTTACATAACTAAACCCCTAAAGTTTGATATTTGCATTTATAACAAATTGGTATTAAAAACCTATCATGGCATGAACATTAATAATAGTGATATTTTTAATGTGATGTCAAAGATGCCATTGTTCTGCATGTAAATATAAAAGTTTTGATGTTAGATATGCAAACATATAAGAATTGTGTGGTATGTATGTAAATGCCATTTTAAACATCAAAAAGCACATTTAAAACTTAAATAAAACAACAAGACATCTAAAAAAAATACCTAATACCTAAAAACAACAACACATTTAAAATAAAATCCATCAAGTTTGAGCAAACATCAAATCTTTATAAAAATTGATCAAATTATTCCAAGGTTATAGATCATCATCAGCAATCTTGATCTCGAATTTTATGGTAGTAATAAAAAGAAATAATTGTAGGAAAAGAGCTTTCCCGACACAAAAGAGTAGTTGATGGAGATGTGTTTATAGCAAGAAGAGATGATCATTATGCACCCCTAACACCTTACCGCAATATGGTTGCAACAAAGGAACCAAAAAGCTTCACAAATTTTAATATAATGAATGTTTCGAATAGTACAACATGATATATTCCCATTAAAATATTAAAATGCAACAGGGACAAAAATGCATTTTAAAATTTGCCGTTCTTAATACTAAAATGCAACTTTGCCAAGGTTGCCTAAAACAAACTATCCACAAGGCCCAAGAGCAATGTATCATATGTTTAAGAAAACAAAATCAATTTTTGATAGCTTTTATTACCAAAGCTAATCTAATCTTTTATGTTATGTATTATATTTTCTTTACCACCTATGTTCAATTCTCATCCCTCAATTTTTAAGGGTTCCAAGCTAAGAAAGCATATTTTAATCTGATGAAATGTTGTGACATCATATGTTATATCTTTTGAATTTGTTATGTTTGATGATGGATTTTTTTGGTGATGCTAAGAAGATTCAAATAATTAATGATTGATCATCACATTAGTAGTCAAGATATTTGGAGATGTCATGATTTGGCTATTTTTATAGGTGATTTACTGAATTTAGTACTATCATGGTTGCAGTTACAAGTTACAATAAAAAAGAGATTTTGAATGGTCTAGATATGCTAATGTTGCTTCTATTGAGATAAAAAAGATACCTACAAAATGCAAATATGCTTGTGTCATGAGCTTTTAATAAAATATTTGAAGTTTCTTATAATATTTGATGTGGAAATCAGGAGTGATAAGCTAAGAGGAACCACAAGTGATTTCACGCATTTCTCTTAATTAATCAATCATTACATCACCATTTAGTTTTGACTTCACATATTTTATGTCAACTCCTAAAGCCATCTTCGTGCATTTAAATATTTTGCTTTTCAATCCTTGATGTGATCCATATCATATGAAATATAAGTGAATCGAGTTTCATCAAATTTTTGTTATAAATTAAACTTC
>NW_018165496.1:191331-213388 GCF_001263595.1 Phalaenopsis equestris
ATATATATATCACCACAGCTTGTGGCCATGTGGTTATGTGCATTTTATTGCATATGAATGATGCAGGTTCAAATTCAACACCCTACAACTATTTTTTTAATTAATTTAAAAGAACAATGTCGAACCAAATAAAAGTAGAACATGAACAAGATATGCAAATTGAGTCCAATTCGAACACATTATTCATGAGCAATTCGAACACGAGACAATTTCAAATGAGCCCAACACGAGTCAAGCCTAGCTTGCTCAAGCTCGGCTCATTTACAACCATAGCTTTGACTACTCAAAGCTCCATAATGAAAAAGGAAAAACAAATATAGTCTATATCCATATCAAGTAAAACATACCCAAAAAAATTAAAACAAAACTACACTTGACATTCAATATAAAATTAGACAAACACAAAACAATTGATGTAGACGGTTAAGTTTTATAATAATGGCATCTCAAAAAATGTTATTTCTTTACAAATCTATTCAGTGGACTAACAATTCCTATAACACTATTTTATTATTTTTAAAACCATGCATCACAGAGGTAACCTTGTCGTTTTACCCTATGCTTTTAGAGCTACTAACTTTTCCAGCACCAAATCATTTGTAGCACATTCCCAAACGGGGTTGCTCCTTATCTAGCCGAAAACTTCACTATAGTGTTTGTGCATTCTGCTAATTTCCACCGATCTCATAGCCACAAATAATCCTTATTCACCTAATTTCCAGACAAATCTTTTAAATTTAACAAAATCACTAACTTGTTACCACATACCTAAACATTAATAACGCTTGAACATTTGATGAATGTTAACTTGGATTGAAAAGATTTCAGTAATTAGAGAAAGGACGTTGAGCATACAGGTGAGGTAAACCATCATCATCATAGGTTATAGCAACCATCATCAGCATAGGTTATGGCAAGGGGAAGGAGCGGAGAGGAGGTCTCAGGATGGAAAGTAGTCCGGAAGAGAAAGAAGCAGCAGTAGGTGAGGATTGCAAAGAAGCAGGGAAAAAAGTTGCAGAAATGCTACAAGGAATTGGATTGAGAGATAAATGTGGGCGGAATTTGGAAGTGAAGGCAGCAATTGGGCTTATGCACTAATGGAGGCAAATGGGGAGCTAAATCGGGCAAATGAAGACATAAAAATATAGAAAAATTAATTGGGAGGGGGATGGACTTTTTTAACAAACTAAACAAGATGATGGGGTTGATGTAAGAGGTCAGATACGTGGCTATAATGGATTTGTCTAAATGAGATAGGTTGCTTTGAAACTTTCCCTCAGGTTAAAAGAATTCTTTCATATTTTAAACTATAAATTAGAAGACGTATTGATCTGTGGCCAGAATCTCAACATTTTGATGCAAGTCTATAATAAGAGGCTACAATAGATTTGGAAAAAATTTTACATACTTTTAAATGTGTTTTTTATTGATCTATCAATAAAGTAAAAATACTTTAAGCAAAGTTTCTATTGTAGATGACTTTCCTTTGCTGTTTTGTCTTCCTACTTGCAGTAGACAGCAATTAACTCAAAGTTTTTTTTTTTTTTCCTTGCACTAGACAGAGAGCAACAGTGTAGGCAGCAACTAGGGAATTGCGAGGAAGCAGCAGCAGCAAAAAGGGAAATAGCCAGCAATTGGAATAAAAACAACAGCTACTTATCAAGGGAAAGTCAGGGAGTAGTTTCCAACATTTTCATTTATGTGACTAGATTTCTGGCAGTGATCACAAAACTTACCACAGGTATTATTTTTATAAGAGGAAGAGAGATGACTGTTCTTCTTTTCCTTCTTTTTGAAGAAAACTTTCTTCAGATGATTCTTGCGTCTTCTCTTTCCTGCCTTAATCATTGTGCTCTATGACCATCGCCATCAAATTGGCTTAACTGAGATTAGTCATCAGAAACAAGCAGAGTTCATGTTAGAAAATAAAATCATGAGGCGTACTTCATCGATATTTGTACCACTCTAAAATTTATTCCTAATGTAATTACCTAAAGGTGATACTCTGGTGTATTCCTGCACATTATCCTAAATGATGCTTCAATTTGTGTTTATTATTCCACCAATATTTTTATAACCCGTCAGTTAAAACTCTCAAGTCTCAACATATCAATTACATGAACATCCTCCAAACCAACCCTTCATTGTCATTCTACCATATTAGGGCATGACAACACAACTTCAATCGATCGAATGCAAGCATTTCATGGGTGGCATATCTCTGCAAGGCGAATAAAATCTCTATCTGGTTCATCAATGCATGCAGCTTCTCGATCAAATGTCCCAGCAAAAACAGGAATCTTCATTTTAGCTTCCATTTTGAATGTTCCAGCCACTTAATCAATTGGATTTAATGCAGAATCAGTCCTATCAATTGATCAGCATTTTTCCTCTTATTTTCTTCCGTTCATGTCTTCTCTGACTCCAATGCACACGGACTAAACATCAATTGTTCCATCACACAAAGAAATCTTTATTTTAGCTCCCATTTCAAATAATCCAGCCACTTGGTCAATTTTATTTAAAAAGAGTCATTGTTATCAATTGATTGGCATTCTTTCTAAAATTTCTAGCCATTCTCGGTTCCTTGACTTTCGATGTATTGTTTAAGACAAAAAGAAGCTGTCCTCGTTTTTATATTCATTTGTATCATGCACTAAGGATCAATGCTATAATACCAATTCGTTCATAGCCATTAATATGTTGCAACAAAGGTCCACAATAGGAGGTCAGAACAAATTCAGAGAAGGTCTTAGGTATTTTTCTAAAGGTTCCCTATTGATCTACCAATCAACTAAAGATACCTCAAGTCCTATTTCACGCTACAGATGATTTCCCTTCATTGATTTCTATTTCTCTTTTTTGTTGTAGGTCAGTAGGTCATTTTTTTTTTTAACTTTGATTTTGACTGTGCCAAACAGCAAGAAGGCTTGTCGATTTTGCTTTCCACGCACAGGACAGCAAATAAAATACTAATTTATCCCAGAGGCAATCCGTAGCAACTGTATTCTTTGTATATTCTGAAACCAACAACAGCTCTTCACACCAAGAGATTGCAACCGGGCAGCTCATTTTTGTGCTTCTTTAGCTTTAGAAAAGAATTTTATTTTGAAAGATGTAA
Source organism: Phalaenopsis equestris (assembly GCF_001263595.1). NCBI lineage: Eukaryota > Viridiplantae > Streptophyta > Magnoliopsida > Asparagales > Orchidaceae > Phalaenopsis > Phalaenopsis equestris. The sequence continues at coordinate 194,453 of NW_018165496.1, forward strand.
ATGAGTATAGTTTCTTACATCTATACCTAGTGAGAATAACTCACTTTTTGTACATGCATAGTTTCACTTTGCAATCTTTTGTAAGTAATTTTTTGTTTAACACAATATGCACATGTTCAGGAAACCAATAACAGCTGCAGTAATCTGAATCAGTAACAAGCAAACAGCAGCTACAAAGAAGCAACCAAAGCTATTGGCGGCTGAGAGTAGGAGGCATCACAGAGAGCAAAAGTATAAGGAAGCAGCGGGCAGCAAAGAGGAAGCAGCGGGCAGCAAAGAGCAAAAGGAGGCAGCGATTGGCATAAAAAACAGCACCTACAGATGAGAAAAACCGCAAGAACTACTGATGCTACAGTGCCCGGGAGAGGAAATAAAGGAAAGAAAGAAATTGCAATTATTTCATGTAGAAATTTAAGTCTATTTATAGGGTAAACAACACCAATAAATTCGAATCCAAACAAAGTTCACAATGAAGGAAAACATCCATAATTGTAGGAAAGTGTAATTGTATTCAATCCATATGATCGATTAGAATGGAACTTACTTATCTCCCACAGAATATATTTTATTTATCATGTTCTCTTTTAGTAGAGGTCGTGTAAGTGTAATTGTAGATGAGAGTTTGAAAAATAATATTGCAAAAATTAATGGAATTGGGGATAGAATCATAGCCCTAAAAATTATTGTTGATACTAAGATTATTAATGTTATAATTGTTTGTGCTCCTCGAGTGGGTTTATATATATATTCAAAATAAAATTTTTGACCTAAAAAAATTAAGTCAAATGACACCACTTGAAGAAAGAACTTTTGTTAGAGAAGATTTAAATGAAGATGTTTGTGGAATGGTAGAAGATTTTAGAAATATCCATTGTGGCTACAATTTTGGTGATTTTGTTATTGTTAATATTTTATTTAAGAAAAGAGATGAGCATATTATTTCTTATAAAAATGGATCTATAAAAACACAAATTAATTATTTTCCTATGAGAAAAAGAAATAAAACACAAATTGATTATTTTCCTATGAGAAAAAGAAACCGTCGAGAATGTAAATATTGGAAGGTCATTCTAAGTGAAAATTTAAATACTCAACATCAATTCTTTGTATTGGATTTTAAAATCAAGAGTTTAAAGATAAAGAATACGAAAAAATATTGTAATTGAATTAGATTGGGGCACTTAAAAGAGAAATAAAAAAACTTTACTAGCAAACTTCAAAATTTGAAGGTTTGGGATGTTCATAAAGAAGCTAATAATTATATGTTGGATAAAGTAACAATCACTATTAAACAAAGGGCAAAAATGTACATGGAGAAACAAAAGAAAAAAAAATTAATAAATAAAAATATTTGCTTGTAAAATAATAATGTACAAGAAAAGATAAAATATAGAAACATTTGATATAAAACCTGGTTCAAATGTAAAAGCTTAGAGAATTAGAAAAAAATATAAGGTGGTCCGTAGAAAGTCCAAGAGAATTATTTGTTATGCTAAGAATTCTACTTTTAGTAATCTTAAAATAAATTAAATACTAAATAGGGTGAAAAATGTATGTAAAAACTAACTAAAAAATAGAAAAAAAATTAAAGATTTAAGAATATTAAAGATGAAAATAAAAAATTATTTTTCTTAGATAAAGATATTCGACATAGGCGGGTGAAATATTTTGATAAACTTTTCAATAAAAATTGTGAAAATATGATCAACATTAGTGGTCATAAAAGTGTTAATAATAATAAATCTTTTTTTTATTTTTATTATCACATTAGTAAAAAAAAAAGTTAAGTTTTAAAAAAAATCATAGGTGAAAAATCAGTAGAACCTAAACTATCCTAATAAGAAGGTAGAAATATTTAGAAGATTTGAGATTTTCTTAGCTTACTAAATTTTTAACATTATTTAAAAAACTAAAAAGATGCCTCAGAAATGAAGAAAGATTATTTTGGTCACCATTTTTAAAAATAAATGGGATGCACAAGTGTGCAAATTATAAAGGAATTAAGTTAATGTGTCATACATTAAAATTATGAAGCGAGTAATTGAACATAAGATATGATGCAAAGATTCCTTATAATCAATTCGGATTTATGTCGAGCAAATCTACTATAGAAGCTATATATTTATTAAGAAGCTTGACGGAGAAGTACAAAAAAAGAAATGTGGATCTACATATGATTTTTATTGATTTTGAAAAACTTACGATAAGATTCCAAGATAAGTTGTTTGGATAGTTCAAGAAAAAAAGTGTTGATATGACTTATATTCAAGTCACTAAAGATATGTATGCTAGAGTTGTTGCTTTTGTTCGAACAAAAGGACTGATCCAGTATTTTCCTATTTCAATTGGATTACATCAATGATCGACTTTAAGCTCATATATTTTTGTTTTAATTATGAATACTTTTAATGGACATTTACATAAGGACTGATCAAGTATTTTCCTATTTCAATTGGATTACATCGAGGATCGACTTTAAGCTCATATATTTTTGCTTTAGTTATGAATACTTTTAATGGACATTTACAAGAGGATGTACCTTCGTATATGTTTTTTGACAATGATGTCCTGCTTGTGGATAAGACTAAAGAAAGAGTTCAAAAAAAACTTGAATTATGGAGGTCTACTTTAAAGTCTAAAGGCCACTATTTGACTAGATCTAAAACTGAATACAATGAATGTAATTTTAATGGTAGTAGATCTAGTGGCAGACTTGTAATAATGGATGATCATACCATTACAAAAGTGAACATTTTCGATATCTCGGGTCTATTGTTCAAAGTGATGGTCATATAATGGGGAAGTTATTAGTAGAATTCATTAGATGCTTAAAGTGGAGAAATGCATCTTGTATATTGTGTGATTGAAAAGTACTTATCAGACTTGAAGAAAAATTTTATAAGAAGAAAGTGAGACCTATAATGTTTTATGGTGCAGAATGTTGGCCTATAAAAGAGAAGTATAAAACTAAGTTACGTATTACTGTGATGAGAAAGCATAGGTGGATGTGTAGGTCTACACTTAAGAGGCAATGTGAAATGAATATATCCATGAAAGGGTTGGTGTGGCTCAATTGGTAGACAAGATTGATAGAGTCGTCTTTAGATGGTTTAGTCATATTAAACGTCAACAGATGATCTGGTTAGGAGAGTAGATGTTTTAGATTCGACTTATATTAAGAAAGGTAGGGGTAAACCTAAACAAACCGGAGCAATTTTGTTTTCTAAAAAGTCCATTCATATTGACAGTGGCGTATCATCATATCAAACAAATATAATTTGATCGTATATAAATAGATCTTTTTATCCCCATTCCCTATTGGCTCTTTCCTTCCTTTTAGTAAAATGGATGAGTTTGTTGAATTTTTTTTATCTCGATCGTATTTACACTTCATATTGATCCAGGTTGCTAACTCAATGGTAGAGTACTCGGCTTTTAATTGCAACTATGGTCTTTTACACATTTGGATGAAGAAATTCGTCTAGACTATTGGTATAGTTTATAAAACTGCGACTGATTCTGAAAGGTAAAAAACGGAGCTCATTTCCACTCTCGCCATGATGAAAGTGCAACTGACAATATGCAAATACAAAAAATAAACATTAATAAATTAGTAGAAATGAGATGGAAAAAAGAAGAGAACAGATAAAGTATCAAAAATAGAATATAACAACATATTCCTTCAAAGGGGCGTTGCTTGGTTGGTATTTTCTTAGTATCCCCTTTCTTTCCTTCTTGGATTGAAACTAAAACACATACATAAAAAATGCAGTATGCAATTTGGATGAGAATATATAGATTGTTTCCAATCAGTCATTGTGGATGCACAAACAAACAAAGTTTCTTCAAAACTAAAGGTGTATATGAACCCGAAAAGTACTCTGTCAAGATAATTGTTCATTGTTTTGATTATTATAAAAAAATAAACAAAATAATTTGTGTCTGCATTCTCGGTAAAAATATGGGCACTCTATCCCCAAGGTTTAGCACCCTCTGTCGAATTCATGGGGCATCTTATAGAGTTTTGAGTTTGTTTAGATTGTCTAAAAGCTTTTCCATCTTCGAGAAAGTTCAGAAGACTTTCGATTTTGTATCAAAAGAAATTGTTTTATTCTTTTCCAGGAGGATTCTCTTTTCTGATTTGGAAAAGGTGTCACTGCATCCTTATATCTGGTCGTTTGATCGAATTTCTTCAATTTCAACTTAGACGTGTGTTGATTCAGTTAACCATGACTGAAGACTATGCTTGATTTTTCTCTTAAAAGTATCTTAACATTGCAGGAAAGTCAATAAAGTTACTCAAGTAGACTCCTGATTTTGACTCAAACCTTGAACCTCCCACGGTACCAGTATGGTTTAGTTTACCTGGTCTCAAGCTGCACTTTTTTAATCATTAGGTTTTTTACTCTATTGGGGTTATACTTGGGGATCCTATGAAGCTTGATCTACCTACCTTCAATCTAACCAGACCTTCTGTTGCCAGAATACTTGTGTAACGGGATATCATTTTACCTGATACTACAGAAGTATGGTTGGGCACAACACATAATGGATATTGGCAACAAATTATCATGAAACATAAACAATTTATATTGTACCCATTGTAAAATGTTTGACCATACCCTTGACAAATACCACAGACTCCATCCTAACTTGAAATCTACAACTCAAGCGAATAAGAATGAGTCTAACCCCACTGTTTTGGACACATTGGCCCCACCTGTGGAGGAAATTACCACAAGACAGGATTTGGTGTCTGCTTTAATTGCCTATAGGAACCACCCCTAGCAACACTGTTTATGTTTCTGCGATTGATGTGTTACCGGATGGCTCTGTTGAGTAACATACACCTTTAAGCATTATTGAAAACAATACTGAAGGATCTTTATCTATAAAGGAAAATGTTCGGATCGATAATCAGGAGAGTTTTGCAGCTCCTCATCCCTAGAAAGTATCTGGTGCAGAGGCGAAAATTCATACTTTACATACACTAGAATCTAATGTGATTACAACAGTTGGCAATCCTTCTACTGCAGTTCTACCACCTCATCTAAACAAGTAAGCCAATATTGTTAGTCGCGCGCAAGGGATTCAGCAACTTATACATGCCCGGCAATCTGTAGACCAACATAGTGATAAGATGAGCCAGTCTTCGGACGAGGAATAGCAGATTTACACATCCAAGAGGAAGAAGAAGAATGGTGACTTACTTGAGCTTAGAAATCTAATGAACGATAAGATAATGGCACGCAACTCACCAATTTGCTAATTGGTTTTATTCCTAAAACTAGAGGCAGAGGCAGGACTAAATTGAGTCGTCCCTAAGCGCGTTTTAGTGGTTTTAACTTTTTTTTTGTATTACATGCATCTTTAATTTTTTGCGTGTGTTTGTATCGTGTGGGTAGGGCACCTTTATAGGCCCATGCATACAGCCTATTCGTATCCTTTTCTTTTTGTAATATATCGCCCTTTTTTTTTTTTGTATTACATGCATCTTTAATTTTTTGCGTGTGTTTGTATCGTGTGGGTAGGGCACCTTTATAGGCCCATGCATACAGCCTATTCGTATCCTTTTCTTTTTGTAATATATCGCCCTTGGGCTTCACACACACACACACACACACACACACACACACACACACACACACACACACACACACACACACACACACACACACACACACACACACACACACACACACACACACACACACACACACACACACACATATGTATATATGTGTGTGTGTGTGTTAAGGTGTGATGCATTGAGTAGAGCGAAAAATAAAATTCTCTCAAATTACTACATGGAATCAGAGACAACAATCCAATTCATCGAACAAGTGATATGTTTCTCTCATATGCACAAGCAACAACCATTGTTCGAATAGCTGCCTAGTCTCTCTTAAACGCACGAGTCGCAACACCCACTTGTTCATTCCAAGCAAACAAAATTTTAGAACCGTTTGAAAGGTTCGTTCAAATAGATCGATGCTTCCTCTCGAGACAATCACATAACAATTCTGAGGTTGATTTGGTCTCCATTCGACTTCCGCAGTTCGTTTCTTCCTCTTCAATACACTAAACTCATGTACAATTTCGTCCTACAATCATTTTGGCTTTTCCCTACCCGCAATCTCACGAGTCATCAACATGCAAATAGCCCAACCACCTCAAGCCAAGTGTTTAACGCGTGGAAATTGAGATTTGCACACCTAGTTCTTGTTCACTCGTTCAGCCAAGCAATCGAACTAAGGGTTCTCTTCTCACTTTCATTCTAGCAACAGGTCTTCTCAATTCACGCTTCATAATCTTATCATGGTAAAACACAACATTGTCTCACAATCTTCTTCCTTAGAAATCATATCCAGATTCGAGCCTACATCTTCAATCCTTATCATACTTGATAACCCCTCTTACCTAATCATGAACCATAAACTATATGACCACAATTTTCTTCAATGGTCACAGTCCATCTTCATGTACATCTATAGCACTATAAAAGATGGACATCCCACTACGAAATTTCAGCTCCAAAATTGAAAAATTCCAAATACCAAGCCTGAAAATTTGGCGGCCACACGGTTATATGATGCTTAATAAATTACATGACCACATAGATTACAGAAAACTTTCTACTCTATAAGATAGCCAAATAGATATTGAAGGTTGCACTTAAAACCTACCAAGCACTGAAAACTCCTCAAAATTATTTGTGTTTGAGACCGGACTGTATGATCCACAACAAGGAGAATTGTGTGTTACTCAATACTTCAACACCCTCACACATTGTAGGTTGCAATTAGATATGTATGAGATTTATTCTTGGAAATATCCTATCACCATGCCTTATATAAATTACATGACCACAGAGAGAAAACTATCTACCCCATAGAATAGCCAAATAGATATAGGATGTTGCACGTGAAACATGATTTATGACAATGAGAACTAAGTGTTAATCAATAATTCAACACATTCACAAATTGTTGGTTGCAATTAAATATATGACGTTTATTCTTGGAAATGTCTTGTGAATATGCCTTTTATAGAAGAATTACTGAACAAAAAAGAACCATCAAATTTATCTTGGCCTCAATAAAGACCAAGATGAAGTCAAGGAGAGAATCAAGAAAATTAAACCCATCCCTACCATTTGAAAGGCCTTTGAAGAGAGGAGAGTAGAAAGGAGTTGATAATGACAGACAATCACACCTCACTATCTATTGAAAAATCAACCTTGTATACTAAAAATTTCTCACAGAATAGCAAGAAAAAGAAAGGGCGATCTGTTGCAATCATTGTAAAAAACTCGATCATGTGAAATCACATGATAAACTTGCATATTGAAAGCTATATAATGAAAGAAATAATCGAGAAAACCATACAAATGATGTAATCACAACCAACAACAATTCAAATTTCAGCCAGTTCACCAAAGAGCAAATTGGGGACACCGCATAAAATGCTTAGTAATAATTTCAATTCTGGACAAGTATTACAATTCTCTGTCGAGCAACCTATCAACCTATAAGCACACAAATGTATCTTATCTCATGTTTTTAGTGTTCAAAGCAATAAATTGTAACATCGGATAGTTGATTCAGAAGCCTCGAATCATTTGAGGGGATACTTCAAAATCTTAAAAAATTAGAACTCATGTACTAATCAATCTGTAGTTTGAATAGTTGATGGTTCATTATCACTAATAGCAGGAACTGAATCAGCCAAATTGACAAAGAATCTTATCTCAACTCTATTCTTTATACTCCAAAATTAAACTGCAAATTACTCTCAATCTGCAAACTTACTCGTGACTTAAAACATGTGACTAATTTTTTGTCCAAACTGCTATGATTTTGAAGTTATGAATTTAAGCAAGGTGGTTAAGAATGTTAAGATGCATAGTGGACTATACTTAATCAAAAAAAATAAATAAATTCATTGGTAGAGAAGGCCATCCGTCAAATTTTATTTCCGTTGAAAGTCAAGTTATGCTGAGTCATTATAATCTTGGTCATTCAAATTTTGCGTACATGAAAAAAAATTTTCACATTTATTTATCACTAAAAAATCCAATCATTATAATGCGAAACTTGTAAACTTGTAAAACACATCAAGCATGTAAACTCTAAACTGCAATAGAGGCCTTCACATTCTTTTTCTATAATTTACAGTGATATGCAGGGGCTCTCACAATTAAAAAATAAAAATGAGGCACGATAATTTATATCATTCATAGATTATCACACAAGGACATTGACGCGTCATAAAAAATTTTATCATCCGACGGGAATCTTGAAGCAATATTTAGCAAGAAACGTTCTAGATTAAAATTTAAGATCATCACGCTCCCAATTTTAACAAGTTTATAATCAAACTGACCATCTCGACAACTCGAATCCAATGATACTAAAATTGATTCAATCTAAGTTCAATCAAGCCAAGATCAAGCCATTAAAACGAATTTGAAGGTTTTTTATCATCAATCGAATGCTCAAATAATCTCCAAAGTTAACACATTTATAGTCAAATTGGGCATCACAACGAGAGGAATCCAATGAGCCCAAGCTTCCTTAATTTTAAGATCATTGCAGCACTCAAATCCTTAAAAATACTTCCATGATCAAGAGAGAACAATATGGGTCATTCGATCAGATGGTTTGGGAAGTTATTCGTTAAAACCAAAATGCTCCTGCTCTAGAGGCTATAAATAGACCTTCTCTTCACTTAAGAGAGGGAGGAGAAGTATTTTTAAGGAAGAGAAGGAATTTCAAAAAGTTCTAAATTGAACATCTGACGATAACATCCGGCCTTTGTAGATGCCACCACTGGCCAACCCAGCTCGTCACAGTTAGTGGCCCCTTCTTGCTAGTAACATATCTCAAATACGACTGTAACGTATAACATCATATTAAGGATCTGGCGAGTAAACTTCATGCCTCTGTAGCTACCGATCATCGTCAACCACTGTTAGTTGGTCGCCGTCAACCATCAGCGGCCACCTCTACTTAACTACGTTGGTGACTCCTGCTTGTTAATAACATTTCTAAAATAAATTTGTAATCTATAACATCATATTGAAGACCCACGATAACTTCCTGTCACTGTAGTCACCGACAACCATTGCAATTGTCTGTCGGTCACCAATGAAGAGATCGTTGACCAACCTTGCTCTTCTTCATCGGTGACCTATGCTTGCTAACATTGTATCTCAAATATGACCACAACGTGTAACACTATATTTAAGACTCGACAATAACTTCAACTTCCATAGCTGCTAACCACTGTCGACCAACATCATCTGATATCGTCGATCACCGACCAACTACGTCGTAGCCCAAATACGACGATTATAACTAAACACATTATATTTCTTTATGCTCTATATTGACAAATGCAGTGTTAAGTGAAACTATAACACTGTTCTGAGAGGAGACCATACACCAACTACGGCCTACGTAACAAACTATTACTACATTTTGCAAATAATAACTTTGTAATCAACGGACGCCATTGCAACCATCAACTACGGCCTATATGACTAATTATTATTGCAGTTTCTAATTATGGGCTTTTGTGGCCGACCAACACTACTACAGTCCCCAGCTACAATCTATGTGGTCAATTACTACTACAGTTTCTAACTACAACATTCATAAAAAACTGAACCTATTGCAACCCCTAACTATAGCCTATATGGTCAACTACTAATATAATTTTCAACTATAGGCTATGTGGCCAATTAACACTATTACAGCCACTGACTATGACTACGGCTAGGATTGCCAAAAAAAAACTCCTCATTCGAGAACATCTTATGTTCGACTCATTAAATAGCTCGTGTTTGATTGATCGTTAAGGAAGCAAACCAAACACGAACAATTTTATTGAGCTAGACTTATAAACGAGACTCGTTTTGGCTCAAAATAATTAAAAAATTAAAAATAATATTTATTTATATCATTTTAATATTAAGTTTTTATAATGTACTACATATGTATATACAGAGAGATTTGGATGATATAAATGTAAAAAAAAAATTAGGTGTTATTTAAGTAAATATATAACCATTGGTTGGTATGTATGTAAATACCTAAGAAAAGAAAGGGAAACCCAACAAGACAACTCTTAAATTTGTCTAGGTGTTAGGCATGTAAATGTAAATATCGAAAAAAAAAAGACAGTCATGTTTGGACAGGCAGGTACGGAGGGAAACCCAACAAGACAACTCTTAAATTTGTCTAAGTGTTAGGCATGTAAATGTAAATATCGAAAAATAAAAGACAGTCATGTTTGGACAGGCAGGTACGAATTGCCCCATACTCATTTACAATCCCACACCCTTGCCTTGGTTTAGTCCCACATCTCTAGAAAAAATTATTATGCTAGCCCTAAAGAGTATCCAAAAAGAAAAGCCCACCTAGCGTGTTAGGGACTTTTGGCTCGTGAGCCGATTTTCGAGCTAAAATAAAGCAAACAAAGGAACAAATTTGAGCTGCTGACAAATAAATAGAGCAATATCAAGCCAAATACGAACAAACTTATTACGAGTCTGCTTCGAACACGAGCCAATTTCTCCAAACACGAACAAAACATCAGCTCGTTCATATTAAGCTCGTTTACATCCTTAAACACGGCCTATATGACAAACTACTATTATTAATTTCAACTAGAGCATATGTGACTGATTGATATGATTGCAATCACCAACTACAATTTATTTTGTCATCTGATGATATTGCAATCACTAACTACGATCTGCGTGGTCAACTATTATTATTATAGCTTCCAAATAATGGCATCTGTGATCAACTGACGCTATTGCAGTCAATAACTACAGCTTATGTGACCAACTGACGATAACAGAATCAACAACTATAGCTTATGTGGCCAAATACTATTATAGCTTACAACTACAGCTTTTGTGACTAACTTATAATATTTCAGTCACCAATTATGGCATTTATGGCGAACCATAACTTTTATAGCTTTCAACTATGAACTCTATGATCATTTATCGCGTTAGTGTAGCCATCAACCATAGCATTCAAGATCAACTACATTTGTTATAACTCGACAATATTATAATTGACCTACTAATGTACATTCTTAATATCAGCATTATAATTTTATTTTCTCTAATTCATGAAAAGAGGTCACTTGCGTACTTACAAACACAGTGAATTACTTTGACTAGCCTATATCTCGTGATTTTTTTTCCTTTTTTTGAGTTTTTCCACGTAAAAATTATGGTGTCCCCTAGTACTTTCCAATTATATATGTTAGATCTTCGTGCAACACTATGGAGTTAAATTATTACTTTGTCGCCATAAATTTTATGGCACGTAACAAACATGAACATCCCTTGTGAAAGAAAATAGCCACTATACTTCATTCATTTCATTCCATAATCTTCACTCAATTCCAAAGTAAAATTTAAATTCTTAAAACTGATAATCCTAAAGAATATTTTAATCATAGCCTTAGACCTTATCTTTCCAAGTATGATATTAGTCAGATAAGTTCTTATGTGGATACTTCTTAAAAAAATGAGATCACGAAAAGAAAAAATTGACACTTACTTGAGGTGACCTGTGTCGTTATGTTTTTTAATCATGTGCCAAAATTTTTTTGAGGGAAAGTCATTCTCACAGCCATATATCTCATCAATAGGATGTCTAGTCGAGTACTAAAATTTATAATTCCTCATAATGTTCTCATGAAATCCTACCCTCTTTCTCTTGACTTGCCAGAAAAAGAATGATCAGAGCATGTAGAGGACACTATGCATACTTAGGACTGTCAAAAGCCAAAACAAAATTCTCGTATATCAAATAATCATAATAGTATGAATTCCTCAACCCATGACTCTCTTGCACTGATGGTTGATGACTTTAACAAATCAATTGCACACGAGAAAAGTATTTGAAGGTCATCCAATTGAAAGATATGTAACTTAGGGTATGTTTGGGGCAGTTGCAGCTTATTGAATAATATGCTGATAAGCTGATTAAAAATAATCTGCTAATAGGCTAGTTGCGGTAATTATTACAATTTTTTATTTTTTCGGAAAAGTCAGACCGCAGCCAGACCGCAGCTAGAAAGCTAGAAAGTTGTCACCGCACCTAGACAGATGCGTTGTGAAAACGTTGTTTTCAGCGTTTTAAAAACGCATAAGCTGTCAAAATGTAGTTTACCCAAACAATTCAAGTGCGTTTTCAAAACGTCATCGCACCAATAAAGCTGCCCCAAACGGACCCTTAGGGGAAGTTGCTACCATCTTACAGAGTTTTTGTGACAAACCTTGATAGCGTACAGGCTCCCAACACAATCCAAGAAGCACTAAAAATTCCAACATGAAAACAATCAGTTGAGGAAAAAATTTAGGCTTTAGAAAAGAATAACACTCTGACACCTACATATTACAATTGAATATTCACGATCAAAGACAAATGAGATGGAAGGGTGGAGAGATTTTAAATGAAACTGGTTGTCAAGGGCTTCATGTAGTCATATGGGACTGACTATTAAGAAACATTGCATTTGTTGACAAACTTAATACGGTTCAGATTCTACTCTCTTGCAGTAAATCAAGACTGGCCTATATACCAACTTGATGTCAAAAATGTCTTATGAAATGACAACATTGATGAAAAAAGTCTAAATGACTATACCTTCAAGCTTAAAAAATATGTCGAACAACAAATTGGTTTACAAGTTGAAGAAGTCATTGTATAAGTTAAAGCAATCTCCTCGTACTTGGTTTGGTAGGTTTGCTAATAGAATAATTACAAATGAATATCATCAGTGTCAAGCTGATCATATACTATTTGTTAAATCCAATCCTAAAAATAAAATTGCTATTTTCATAATAAATGCACATGATAGTATCTTGACAGGTGATGATTTAAAAAAAATTATCATACTAAAATAGACTTGCTTCACAATTTAAAGTCAACGATCTCGGGACTCTCCGATACTTCTTGGGAATGAAGGTGGCTCAGTCTAAAAAGAAAATTGTCATATCCTAAAAGTATATTTTTAGAGATGTAAAGTGAAATCAGCATGCTTGCTAACATGCCCATGGATTCCAATAAAAGGCTAAACAGAAGTGAAGATAAAATGTCAAGTTGACAAAGAATTATAACAAATACTTATGCGCAAACTACTCTTACCTATCACACAAAAAATCTGATATTGCATACTCAGTAAGTGTAGTAAGCCAGCACATGAATAATCCAAATGAAGATTATTTGAAAGCCAATGAACAAAATCCTGATATACTTTAAGAAGCCCCCTGGTGTTTTTTGCTTTACAAAAGATCTAGAAATCGTGAAATTAAGATATACACAAATACTAATTAGGCGGGAGAGGTAACTAATAGAAAATCAGCCACTAAATATTGTTCATACATCCAGGGAAACCTCATCACATGAAGAATAAAAAGGCAAGTTGTTTTCTCTCGGAGTAATGCAGAATCTAAATACTGTGCTCCTGCATGTGAGGAAATGTGGATTCAAATGTTAATAAGGAAACTTAAAGTTGAAATGAAAAACACAATTAAAATGTTCAATGATAGCTAAGCAGTTGTAAGTATAGCCAAAATTCTTATATATCATGAAAGAACAAAACAAATCGATATTAACTACTTCATCTAAGAAAACTTTAACAATAAAATTGATCAGGTAAGTCTACACGACTTCAAATTACTGATAATTCTCACCAAAGTACTACCATGGGTCAGTTATGTGAATTGAAATCCAAGCTTGGTTTGTATAATATTAACAACCTAGCTTGAGATGGAATGTAGAAAATTGTCAGTTTACATGTTTGATTAGGAAGGAATTTATTTCATTCCCTCATAATATATTTCACAAATTGTGTTTCCTTCTATTAGAAGTTTTCTATTTCTTTGTTTTTCCTATTTTGTGTAATTCCTTATTTTGAAAGGAGTCATTTCCTATTTTATCGATCGGTATGAGTAGAACGAGAAATAAAATTCTCTCATATTTCTATAATAATATTAAAATAATTATATAACATAAGAATAATATTAAAATAATTATATAACATAAGAATTCAATACAAATTGTTCTAATCTGAATTTCAATTCAAATACAAATTTATTCAAACAAGTTGAGAAATTCAAATTCATCTTTATGTTGTTGTAATTTGAAATTTGATCCAAAAATCCAATTTACAAAACCTTGATCTCCCTCTTATGACATAATGATTAATGATCCAATAGTGAATATAAAATTATTGCGGCCCATCTCAATTTAATAATAAGATCCAATAGTGCATATGAATTCCTAGTGGCACTCTGCAATCTCAATTATAAAATCTTGGAATCATCACTATCATCAAATTGCATCAAAAAAATAAACCCTTAAAGCTTCAATGAGAAAGAACACTTTGAACTTTTGTCACGACCCAGCCCAAAGCTTAGAATTAACCAAGATGAAAACAGACAGTCAGACGGTGAAAATCAATTCTATGATATTCCATTTCTATTAGTAATAACTCAATATTCAAATAATATATGAAAGAGTCGCTAAATAAAGCAATAAAGCAATTGAAATTAACAAGCAGAAATTTATACATTTTCGTTCATTGTCCTCGTCTTTTATACACATTTGATCTTCTGTTCATCTTATGTATAATGTATAAAATCTAAAAATAATATTAAAGTAGCATAATGAGTTGTCTGAAGATAACTCGGAGTAATCACACTACTAAACTACAGTAACCCAAGAAAAAAAATTAAATATGCATACGGGCCTTTATATCTTTATAAAAAATCTTACAAAATGCTCATCTTTCGTTAATTTATAAGAAATTTGATACTACATTAAAGTATATATATATATATGACATTTTCTAAATAAAAATACGAAAGCCTTCTAAATGCATTTACTCATCTTTATTTTATACTATTTACATACACATTTGTCTCTGTGATAATTATTGTCAACAAAATCAACAAAACCTAACACACCCATAGTCGATGTTGCCCCGTTGGCTCTCAATGGCACAACGGCTAGCGATGTAAACATCGCAATTATCTAGGAAAGAAAGAACTTTACCTGCATCCTGATTAATATTATCTCGTCGGCACAACGGTTAGCAATGTAAATATCACAGTTGCTTAGAAAGTTTACTCACTCATCCAGTTGGCATAGCAGTTAGTGATCGAACCATCAAGTTATCTGGGGTGGCAGACACTTTTAAGGGGTGAAATCGTTATTTGAACATGCACATACAAGCATTCATATATAAACTATTTCATTATTCATAGCATGCATTATTCTGAGACAATTTATGCATCTACTAACATGCATATTTATTCTGTTGTATAACTATCCATCATATACAACTCTCATATCATGCATATCTCTTATCTCATGCATATATTTTTCTATTATATTTATCATACATATCTTGCATATCATGCATATCTTACATATCTTTTCTGTCATGCATATCTTTCCTAATCTAACAATATAAAAAATCTAACTAAACTAGAGCATACATATAGTCAAAACATACATTCTGAAATAAAAAAATTTACTGAAATCTAAATTTAATCTTCAATAGTTAGTTGAAAGTTGCAGTGACTTTTATATTGAGTTTAATAACTTATAAAACATAATATTAAACATTAAGATTCAAGTGATTTCCGTAAATTGAATTATTATTCATAAATTAGCATAGTATTATGTTATCTGAAATTTACGGAGCAGTCCTACGATTTTCCACACACTTGCCTCGAACTTGTCGTCGCGGGTAAACAACCTGTAATCTATAAATACCTTAGGATTTTATAAATTTTTGGCTTATAAAATAATTTAACACAAAAAGTAACATTCCTACCTCAATTAGGTTTCTCAGCACAAATCCGTCTTTCCAAAGCTGCCAAATATTTCCCTTTTCTTTCTAACACTTCAAATCTCATTCTCCGTTATGGAAACTCACAAACCACTTACGACACTTTCCACACAAGTTTGGCGCCTCCGACGGCTACCGAAAACAAACAATGCACTAAAAACGAGGCAAATTACAAAAATGTAAGCAAGAAAAAGAAAATGAAAGTAAATATCGCTAAAAAAAAGATTTGAACTTACAATTTTTTCTCCCGAGCCCTGAAACGAGGTTTGCGGCTCCCTGACATGCACGTGGCTACTCTGTTCGCGCTCTGGATCGCGAACTGAGCTATAATAGCCGAGCGAAGAATTTTATAAAATTATTTTTATTGAAATCTGAAGGATCTGAAATATAGGGTCTATTTCAGTCGCCAAAATTTTTATTAAATTTTTAAAAAATGGATTATTATAGTTTTCTAATATGAAACCCAAATTATGAAGATAGCTTCATCTCATGGACTTCTTTAAGAAAGATTGTCCATCCCATTCATCTAATTCCTGAATCATTTATGTTGACGTCAATATGAAGATCTAAAATAACATTTGCATATGCAAAAGTCCATGCACTTTTTTCATCTATCCTTCAACTCTAATTCCTAAATTCAGTCATAGGGAGTTGATATGCATGAAGTTGTATTTGGTGATAATTTCATATGACAAAGGATTTTATGGACTAAAATTTGAATGTTGAAGTTGTAACCCATAATTCTACCATCCCTAAGACTCCTTAAAAAAGTAGGATAAGGTAAGATTAGAGCAGCCTATTACAGAGTAAGTAATTTCTTGGTACAATTTCGAAGTTAATAAGATAAAAAATGGTTCTAATTAATAGCAATAATATTCCCATTTTAAAGATGCAAATCAGAAGCCATGAGTTTGGTAGTGCACTAGAAGGGTGTGACACTAGCTTAAATTTGCACTTACTAAGTCAAAACACGTGTGTCGCAACGCATTGTGTGCATTTATGTGATGTGTATTGTTTGCATTGACTTCAAATCTGAATTGTTGTCGCTCGTGCATAGATTCACATGTGACCTCACAATGAAAAATTAAAAAACGGAGGAAATAAAATCCTCATATCAAACTATCTCTACAATCTTCACACACACAAGCCACTCATTTTTTCCTGGAATTAGTAATGCTCTTGTTATGCTTTCAATCTCTGTTCTCCCAATCTCTTAATCTCACTCGGTCACTGTCACTCTCCATTTAATCGAACTAGATTCTACTTGCAACTCTCAATTCTATTCTCTTCATGCAGATCTCAACACTATTCTCTCATTGCAATTCACGATCACAAAGTGCATGGCTCAATTGCTGCTATACACCAGGTGACCTGGTACGCAACATTTTTTCCATTATATTTTACACAGAATATGGCCACTCATGACTATTCTTGATTTTCTCTTATTAGTTCATCATTTCATCCTTCATAGATTTGATTTTTATACATGTGAAAAAAAACACAAACAACAGGTTTTGATAAACTAAACATGTATGGACCCTCTTGGATATCCTTTGTAGAAGCCCTTCAAAATAAAATTATTGGATAAATTGCATATGAAAAAAGTTACTTAAAATAAAGAGATTCAATACATAAATCAATATATTAAGTGTCATTGCTAATTCAAATAATCAAACATTGAGCCTCGCACTGAAATTATATTATCTTTTAGTAAAGTGCTAAAATAATCTCCCACTATTTACATGGGGCAGTTTAAACCCATAGTTTATAGAAGTGTCAAATTAATCCCTAATATTTTTAAAATTGTGTTCTAATAGTCCTCCATAGGGGCTATTTCAACCCCAATTAAAGAAGTTTGGAGACTACTTTGAAACTTCTATAAACTTTAGAATTAAAACGAGACCATTTAAATAGTCAGGGACTATTTTGGCACTTTAATAATTAAATTTAGTAATCAAATATTTAATAACAAAGGCAATTTATAAGTTTCATATATATATATATATATATATATATATATCATTCTACACATAATCCCGCATTTCCAATCAAATTGGCTAAGCCACAAACTTAAAACCTTGCCATCAATTTTTTTAGGTTTTTATAAATGAAAAAACTAACGGTGTTTAAATTCGTTCTCCACTTTATTTTTTTGGCTATCCTTCTCTAATTACCCCCCTTAATACCTAAACCATAACCTCACACCCCCCCCCCCCCCAAAAACACCCCCAAGCAAAAAAATAATAATAATAATAATTAAAAATCTCATCCAAGCTTCCACACATACAAACGCACACGCAAAAGAAAGAGGTTTTATTATTTAGGAGTTCGCCGAAATCTTCTTTAGCCTCCAACCTTCCTTCTAAGCTCTTGCACCTTAACTTAGCTATAGTAAGCTATGAATAGCCCACAAAGATGAAATAAACCACAACCTACGTATATCTACATATCTACATATCAATATACATGTATATACCTTACCTTGATCTGTATGGAAGAATTTTTCTAATTAGTGTATTACAGTGAGCTCACTTACCACGTGACAAACTCTCACTAGACTCTGCATGTATGTGAGTGTCCTCGTGCAATAATCGCTCACTTTTTGATGAGCACATTTTATGTCCGGGCTCCTGACGTAACTCTACGTGCGACGGAAGTTATTCCTGAATTATTTTTATGTTATTTTTGTGTTATTTTTAATAATCTTTCAATAATCCCGAAATAACCCAAAAATAAAAACCGTGGGTTATTTCAGGATTATTGAAAATAACCCAAACAAAACCTAAAAATAACTCAGGAATAACCTCCGCGGCATGTAGCACCACATCAGGAGTCCGCGCAGGAAAATTAGGTATGTGGAGGAGGGAGAATTATAAAAAGATAATAACCACCTTGGAGTAAGATGCATCCAAAGCACCACCTGTCCACAAATACAGTCCTAACAAGGGAGAAAGATGTTGACGGCAGAAAAACTGAAGCAAAAACTGCCCCTAATCAAGGAAAACAGCATATATATAATAGTAGATAACTGGGGGGTCCGCTCCA
>NW_018165496.1:213412-230887 GCF_001263595.1 Phalaenopsis equestris
AGTAGGCCGGCCCTTGAACCTCTCTAGCTGAACTGCCTCAGCTTTCCCTATCCGGTTCAGCTTGAGTGAGCCCCCGCGTCACTAGTGTTTCATGGTGGTCATGTGCTCTTCACTTTCACATGTGATCTGGTGGGTTGTCGGCACCCCTAGGCATTGTTCGTTATTTCTCCTTTCTCCCATCATGGATGTAGATAATATTTATCACTCAGATATGGCAATTTTTTTCCTGCTAGTAAAAAAAATGAATCTTTTTGTACTAAACCTTTCTTACAAGCTCTCACAAAGAATATTTTTTGATCCAAGACAATTGTTCTTAAAGATCTTGTAACTTGCCAAGGCACGTAAGCCATTTTGTTCTCTAATGAGGAAATTTTGGAAATTGTTAACCCTTTGCTTTTACTTTAAGTGATCCTCCTATGGAAGTTCTATGAAGATGCTTCTCTAAAGTATATCCTTTATGTATTTCTCAAATTGAGAATTAAAAAAAAAGGTATGACTGAAAAAAATGAGAACCCCAAAAAGAACCAAACACGGTAGATCGTAAAATTATTATTTGGGCATAAGTAGGTATACAATATCAAATATGATACAAATAAGATATTTGAAAGATATAAAGTTAGACTCATAGGAAAATGTGATGCTCAAGTCTATGGGTGGGATCATGGCAAAAAATTTTGCACCAATCTCAAAGCTAAACACCATCCAGTTATTTTGATCCTTAGTGGCCAACCTTAACTAGTTCTCATAACAGTTTGATGTAAAAAAAAATGCACTTATATAGCAAATTAGACCTTATAATAGTTGGAGGTAAATAGTGCATTCTTGCATAGCAAACTTAAGGAATCTTTTATGGAACCTACAAGATTTCAGTAATAACCATATATGAAGTTAAAGAAAATTTAAAATGAGCTCAAGCAATTTCCAAGAGCATGATTTGAGTAGCAGAGTATTGAAAATATAAGATTCAAACAAAACCTCAAAAGATCACCTTCATAAAGAAATTACATGAAGTCAAGATTATAATTCTCAAATTATATGTGGATAACATAACAGTATAAAAGATGATCTAAAAGAAAATAAGCAGTGAAAGATCGTCTAGCCAAAAAATTTGAAATTAAGTATATAGAAAGACTCAATTTTTTTGCTTGAGATTAAAGTACACTACTAAGGGTCCGTTTGGGGCAGCTTATAAGTGTGGGCGGCGTTTTCAAAACACCGCCATACCGTTTGGTTCGCGTTTTTCGACAGCTTATCCGAAACTGCGTTTGGGTTTTTACACTAAACGCAGGCCGCGGGCCGACCCCCCTGGCCCGCGGGCCGCGTTTCAGGATAAGCAGCTTATCCTGAAACGCACAAACTGCCCCAAACGGACCCTAAGTTAAGTGTTGCCGAGATGAGATTGCTTAGTTGGATGAGTGGCTTTACACTAGAGACAAAATACGAAATGAATATATCCGTGATAGGTTTGGTGTAGCTCCAGTGGTAGACAAGATTAGAAATGTCGTCTTAGATGGTTTGGTCAACATTAAACGTTGGTCATCTGATGATCAGGTTAAAAGAGTAGATGGCTTAGATTTATGTTAAGAAAGGCAGAGATAGGCCTAGAGAAACTTGGGCATATTGTCTAAAAAAAGATCTTAATTTATTTCAATTAAATGAAAATATGACACTCAGTAGGACGCAATGGATGGAAAGGATTCATGTAACCGACCCTACTTAGTGGATAAAGGCTTGTTGTTGTTGTTGTTCTTGTATTAAAGTACTCTACTCAAAAGGCAAGGATATTTATCTCTCAATAAAAATGCATAATCAATCTATTAAATGAGATAGGTATGATGGGATGCTGCCCTTCAAAAGTTCCAATTAACTATTGTCACAAACTTAAAGAGATTGGTAATCGCCTAGAAGTTAGAAAATGAAGGTATCAAAGGCTACATAAGATGCTTATCTACCTTATCCACTCAAGGCCAGACATAGCCTATGTTGTAAGTGCTAGCCTATTTATGTATAATTAAATGAATGCATCCACATGCAACAGAAAAAACCCTTCAACGCCAAAAAGAAGCAGAATACAATGAATCTTACTCAAAAGAAATAGAAGGCTAAATTTAGAAGCATACATAGATCTTGACTGAGAAGAATCTCTTACAAATAAACGTCTATAACCGGTTACTACACTTAGGTGAGAATATAGTCACTTAGATAAGTCATAAGAAGACCATAGTCAGAAAATCTAACACTGAAGCTAAATTTCATATTATAACCCAAGGGTAATGTAAATTATTATGAATCAAAATTTTACTGAACAACTTTAAAATAAAATGGAAAGATACAATGATATCAACCTTGCATGAATCCAATCCAACATAATAGAACCATTCAATATTCCTTAAATGAAAATTAAAGCAGACTAATATGTTTAATGAACCTTATTCAAGGAAAATTGAATAATCAATTTAGAAACATACAATGATCCTGATTGGGAAGAATCCCTTACAAATAAAATTTCTACTACCAGTCACTGCACTGGGTGAGAATATAATCACTTGAAGAAGATAAGAGAAAATACTCACCAAATCTAACACTAAAGCTAAATTTTAGGTAATAACCCAAGTAATACGAAAACTATTATGAATCAAAATTATCCTAGAAGACTTAAAAAATAAAATCGGAACATACTGTAAAGTTATATTGTAATAACAAATCAATAATTAACATCACACAATCCAATCTAACATAACAGAATCAAGCACAGAAATTGCTTGATATTTCATCAAAGAAAAATTAAAATATGACTCCTAAACAAAGTACAATAGAACTTCACAATTACAATATCTACACCAAGTTAGGCATAAGAAAACATCTACTCTACAGTTTAAAGAGTATTAACAGTACTGATAGCCAACTTGACAAACAATAGGATCACAAAACTAGTTGCCCATCTTATCATCCCTCCTTGGCAATTTGTGAGCCTTGAGGGGTGGAATTTCCTCCCAAATTTCACGAAAATAAATGTGTGCAAGTAATAATAGTATTCATAGACAAAAACTGAGTATAATCTAGAATTCCATTGTATGAACAAAACTTCTAATGAAATACATACAAGAATCAAATTACTTCTCTCTAAACTTGAAATGGCATACAATAATATAGTATTAACTCTAAATCTACGTTCATCTCAAACCCAAATATTGATGGCCATATTATGCAAAGGAGAGGTATCCAAAAGACTTCAAAATGTTATCGTTGTTGTCATTTAAAATCCATTTCCCACCTCATTCTTTTCAATTATTTGAGTAAAATGTTTGGTCTCATTCTGCTCGCCTTTCAACCTCTATCGAAGTACCTCCAGAACTATATGACCATCACTTTGAAACATTGACCTGAGATATCGAAAACATTCACTCTTTTAATGCTCTGATCACCCATTATTACAGCTCTACCACTAGATCTACCACCATTAAAACTATATTCCATGTCTTCAGTTTTAGATCTACTCAAATGAAAGCCTTTAAACTCCAATGTAGACCTCAATAATTCAAGTATTTCTTGAACTCCTTCTCTAGTTTTATCCACTAGAAGGATATCGTCAGCAAAAAGCATGCACCAAGATACATCTCCTGTACATGTATAGTAAGAACATTCATAACTAAAGCAAAAAGATATGGGATTAAAGATGATCCCTGGTGCAATCCAGCTGCAATAGAAAAATACTTAGTCAATCATTCTTCTGTTCAAACACAAGTAACAACTCTAGTATACATATCTTTAACGACTTAAATATAAGTCATATCAACACATTTCTTTTCTAGAACTCTCCAAGGAACTTCTCTCGGAATCTTATTGTAAGCTTCTTCTAATTCAATAAAAATCATATGTAGAGCCTCATTACTCTCAATACTTCTCCATCAAACCTCTCAATAATGGTATAGCTTCCATAGTAGACTTGCCCGAATAAATCCAAACTAATTATGAGAAATCTTTGTATCATTTCTTAACATATGTTCAATTACCCTTTTCCATAATTTTAAAGTATGATGCATTAACTTAACTCCTCTATAATTTGCACACTCTTGTGTATCATTTTTATTTGTAAAAATGGGCACCAAAATACTCTTCCTCCACTCATAGGACATCTTTTCAGTTTTTTAAATAATATTAAAGAGTTTAGTAAGCCAAGAAACTCCCAAATCTCACACATATTTTTCAAAATTTATATCATCTACAATATTTATTACTTTACATAATTTTTAAAAGTTGAGGCTTATGTCTCAGAATGCCTTGAAGCATCCTTAAAACGCGAATGAAAAATGTTTCATTACCCAATTGTGCAAATTTTAAACCTCGGTATGATGTTGCATCATCTTTTTTGTCAACTCCACAAGTTAGTTATTAATCGATTGAGCACATCCTACACCAACTACATATCCTAGTTTGATTCTATCATCAATAGAGTTGGCCATAAGTATATGTCATCAAAATTATCTAAGGGCTTCAACATTCTTGTTATCATACATACTTCACGCTTTATTTTGACTAGCAAATGCAACGACGTGGAGAGTCATGATCCAGAAGGCGCTTCAAGTATTAGTCAATCAAATCAATTTATGCTACCATAATCTAACAAGATTTATAATCAGCAATTTCAATAGCATCGACGATTATGAAACAACATGTAAAGCTACTTAAAGACTACAAGAAACAGACAAGCACCAACGGATGTACATCATTAAAAAAGACCAATCAACCCATGAAGAGGTAGATGGATAACACATTGTTAGCTAACCACCTTGAATAAAGAATGGTTAGCCAACACGGCTTCCCTCTCTGTATTATATTATAATCCATGAAGAGGTGGTTGGATAACATATTGTTAGCTAACCACCTTATATAAAGATTGGCTAGACAACATGGCTTCCCTCTCTGTATCCTCTTATATTCTAAAGATGAATTGATCAAATCATTTAAATAAATGTGAAACATCATTAATATTCAATTGAGCTTACTTAGTTAAATTTATTAATGTAAAACTTATCTCCAATTTTTATAAGAGTTCATACCTATGGAAATCTAATTCCAATTCTATAGAATTACATAAATAATTGAATTAATTCCCTTACTACTCTTTCTGTCTATAATAAGCACTTCTCTAGATGTATCAACTCCTTCATGTCCTCACTTTACGAATATAATTGCAGGAAATAATACAAGGGCAAGATTTAATGAAGTGCAAAAAAAAATTGAAGTAAAAAACATCCAATCCAATTTTGACTTTACATCTTAAAACATAAAATAAAACAAAACCCTAACTCTACATCCTATTCTCTCATTGACATTATATAGCCAAAACTTGGACAAAACCTCTTCTAGATTTATTTCATTTGAATTCCAATCGAAAACTATAAAATAAGCCAATGTAAACAAATTATTCAGGTTTTGCAAATAGTTACCATTCCTATCCTTAACTTTGGATCAACAGAATTGGGATTGAGACAAGGATCACTAATCCCTTCCCATCCTGATCCTAAATCAAGTTGGGCCAAAGTTCAACTTTCATCCCATCCTCCTTATTGTCATCTTTAATTTCACATCTCTATCAAGACGAAAATAAAAAAAAATGTAGAATGACAAGTTCAATAAATCTCAACATGGTAAACTTTGCTCCATTTTGAATAGAGCACCACCGACCCTCATTTATGTAAAATAGCTCAGCCTTATGATGAAAAAGGAATACATTGTTTTCCAATAGTACAATGAAGCTTAAAGAATAAAAAAATTAAACACAATTAAAATCTTCCTCTTTCTCTCTCTCCTCCATCCCGTAAGAACAAGTTGCAGTATAGGATGACCAATACCGCATCCATAACATAGCAACTACTAAGCAGCCAAAACAACAAGCATAACATCATGATACCAAGGCAATAGACAAGAAACCTTTATCTAGTGATCCAAAAAGCTCTCAAGTAATTTGCATTAAAAAAAATTTCAATGCGGAGAAGTGAAATTATGGGGGAAAAAAGGTAATGAACTATGAAATTGCATTCTTTTGAATAATTCCTAAAGGAGACATCAAGAAAAAAAAAATGAAAAAGGACTGTGCACAGAAAATTAAAAAATTTAGCCTAGAATGAATTCACAAAATCCTCCTTTTAAGTAATTGGCCATTTTTCATAAAGTAATTGGCCATTTTTCATAGAGTAAAATAAGAAATTTTCCCATTTATAAGGGATTATTGTCATCATTTTATGTTTTAAGCAATGAGATAAGGTATCTAATTCATTAACTTAATTAATAGCTTATATGAATCATCAAGTTCTATCATTACTAGTAATGAATTTATGAAATAAGGATATAAATAAGCCTCCATTGTGAGATAACTGTGAAGCTTGAATGAAAATCAGAACTCCTCAAAATTTCTCTTTTAATTCTCACAACCAAAGGTTCACACACCTTAGTATTTGGTAAAACTCACTCAATTTTTATTGAAATTGAGTTATTTAAAGCTCTATCTTTTTGAGATTTGACTACCAACAAGTTACATTTTTACTACATTGAACAATTAGGCCTCCATCAACCACGATCACTCCTCAATCTCGTAAGTTCCTCCCAATACGAGCCCTTAATGAACATATCTCATTCTTGGTCCTAGGGGCATTACTCTAGGTACACCACCATATATCTTTAAACCTTAATTTCATATTGGTCCCATTTAGAGGTAACAATAAACTTAAATTAACATTTAACATTCATGAGAAATAAACTAATATAATGCATCAATGAATATAGATATTATGAATAAGAAAGACATCTATCTATTGTTGAACTATTTAAAAATGTAACTTCGCACAACATAAATGCATATTTGGCAAGTCATTTGAATAAATATGGAAAACTACCTCACTCAAGAAACTAGATTAACAATTTTTTACAAAAATGCATGGCTAATAATGTCCTTGCACAAGCACCATTAGCAATAACATGAGTAAATATAAACATATTTAGAGATTCTTTTCTTAGCAACCCCTTAAACTTTCAAAATTTATTTTTAAAAAAATTAAATGCGTAAATTCAAGCAATTTGAATCGAGTTCTTATTTTGTACACTAAATAAACATGGTCCATCCATAAAGTGAAATAGGAATGCATATTATGTGATTTACTTCTTATAAATGAGAAGCTCTGCTTGCAAATATGCATACATCCAACACAAATAAATGACATAAAGGGTATATCGTGCAGGGTTATTGCCAAATTAACTCAGATAATTCATTCTTTGGCCTAAGGCAACCCAATAGTATTTGACAAATTAGCTAATATAAAAAAATCTTTAGCCCATACTTTCTCATATCAACCCTAAAGAATGGTGCATTAATATTAATATAACTAACCCGAGACCCCCATCCACCCACCCAAGAAAAAAAAACACCCCATCTTTCTTAAACAAAGGTTTCAAGCCCCACAACCCTATTCGTTGCCCCTTTCCCTAGTTTTCTTGCGTAAAACCCAGCATGAATCCATCTTTTCTCCATAAACCAATAATATTCAAAAAGGCTCTTTGCCAACCTTCCAAACACAAGTAATATCCTCCTTGTGAATACAAGTTATAATTTGACACCTATCACATCTCAGCCTAGCAGGGGGTGCAAAGAATATTCGGTTTTTCATTACAACCTATCAAATCATTTTTAACACATGTAGCAACCTTATCACAAGCTCCCATAACCTACTCTAATCTCAAACATGTTTAGTTGGTGTCATAAACTTGTGATTTACAGAGAGTATCATGCATGCATATCTAAAATATAACTCTCATTATCATTGCTCAGATTTTAATCCACTAGAAATCAAAATCAATTTCTTAGAATAAGGAAGAAACAATAGAAATTAATTTAATTTAACTTTAGATTTAGAAACTCACAAGTATATGTTTGTCTTCACACAAATACGCACTTATACATTTAATATTATAATAACACGCACAAGTGAGTGTGCAAGTGCACGTCACACACACAAATATTAGGAATCTAGAAAACAATTTAAAATTGAAAAAAATATGGCACGAATAAAGTAATATATAACATCTAAATAACGTAGTTCCAACTCGACCCAAATTAAAAAATATATATTTTTTAATTTGAGGCCATCTTACTTGAACTTGACTCAATATCGTCCCTACACATAGATGCTATCAAGCAATGGAGGAGAATGAGCTATATGGGTTGCATAGAGCCGCTAGTCTATTCATATTCATTGAGTTTTTGGTAAGAAGGCTTGCAAATTTAGTCAAAGATGAATAATTAGTGACGGAGGTTTTGAGTGTTTAAGGGAAATATGTCTTATTATTTTTATATTGTCTAAAAGTCCTATATATTAGTTGCTTGTTGTTTTGAATGAGACACCTATGTTGAGATCACAAACGTAGGATTTAGTTGATAGTTGCCTTCGATTATAACACAAATTGATTCCTTGGATATTTAAAGATCATAGGTGTTACTTCAACAATTAACAAAGGAAGAAATTAGGGTAGACACCCATACACAAGAACTATACAATTGTTCACATACTCCACTATAATCATTGTGTATGAACACTTCGTAAGTTGAAGAGCGCGTCAAAATTCGAAGACGGGAAAAAACCCCTTTCACAGCTCACGTCACTTGAATGCTCCATTTTACTCAATTACATAGAAAAAGAATTATATGTGTGAAACCTATTCGAACGCTCTAGCGTAAAATATTGCATGTTCATGAATCCATTTGAAAATATTCCCCAATGTTAAGAATCCAGACAACCACTCCTAAGTTGGGAACAAGATCATTGGTGAGGAACACAGATTATAAGTTCCAAGGAATTGTGGAAAGCAAATGGGTGAAACATATTTTTTTCTTACAAATCTGCAAAAAATACTACAATTTGATTAGTTGATTTTCAATCCGTTCCAGGAGCTATCTAATCTCCATCTCCCTAATAAGTTGTTAAAAAGCAAATTACATATTTATTTGATGCACTATTAAGTATCTCTATGCTAAATAGATGTATTATTCATCATAAACAGGCCTCTCTGTGGTGAGCACAAGCCATCTGTACTATGTCCTAACAGTTGGATCCTTCTGCATCCGAAACTGTAGTATCCTATAAAATTCTACTAAACTTCAAAATTACTAGGTGAAATAGGTGCATTCCAGAGGTTACAAATGTACAAACAACAAGTGAAAATTTCAAATTTTCTGATGATGCCCCGAGTTCTCAATATAACTGAATCATCATTATCTCAACGTTCTTATCAGTGAAGAAAGGAAACCACTACAATAAATCCGTCATTCAACCAAAAAAGGAATCAACAGACCAACATCTTCTTACATAACGTCTAACACCAATGAAATTAAAGCATATTTCTCTTACGCATACTTTTTAAAAACACGATCTCTTACAACCATAACAAGACCGACATGGAGTATATTTTTCAAACCCTAACAAGACGATTGAGCCAATAAATTAAGTTTTAATACAGAAAAAACGAGACACGGATCATCAGAACCAAAACCAAACTCGATCTAGAGAAGCGTACATGGAGCTAATTGTAGTAGAGCTCGAGGCCCATCCCGTCGTGTATCTCGTAGTCCTTCAGGGTGATGTGATCCTTGTATATGTTGTACCATTTCTGGATGCGGATCTTGTCCGCCCGAGTTCCAGTCTGAGCGGCCACCAGCTTCTTGAGATCGCCGATGGTGTCGTCTTCGTTGCACTTCACCCGCACCTTCTTCCCCAGCCGATCGTTCAACACCACCTCGATCATTTTGTTTGGCTCTCAATCTAGCCGACTGCGTACTCTTTGTCGAATAAATTGCGGATTCGAGAGGGCAAAGAGAACCTTTTTATTGCGGCTGTAGCTTGTTCTCCAAGTGATCCATTATGCCGCGTAAACACGAAGGACGGGAGAGCCTATTTTTCTTTGATAATATAATTGATTATTTATTGATTATGTGTTGCTAAGGCGGCACTGCTTGCCATGATCAGCCCTCATGGGTGTAAGTGAGTCAAGTTGGCTCTTTAGTCGGTTCGAGCATGACTTCATTAGTGGCTCGTGAATAGGGGCATAAACGAGCCGAACACGAGCAGAGCTAGTGTGTTCGTGTTCGGCTCGTTTGCTTAGCGAGTCAAATACTAGTCATTTATGAACAAAGTGTCATTTTGACAACTTTAATCACCTAACAATAAGATGTTAACGATTGGGGCAAGATTTAAAATATCATTTAAATCTAATT
Source organism: Phalaenopsis equestris (assembly GCF_001263595.1). Taxonomy (NCBI): domain Eukaryota; kingdom Viridiplantae; phylum Streptophyta; class Magnoliopsida; order Asparagales; family Orchidaceae; genus Phalaenopsis; species Phalaenopsis equestris. The sequence goes on from NW_018165496.1 coordinate 223,677, forward strand.
TAATAATTTTATTATATTTTATTCATTAATACTTTTAATTGATTATAAATATGTGTAGCCTTGTAATCAATTAAATTTTTAAAAAATACTACTCATCAAAGATATATATATAATTGACTAGTAGTATTTCGAGCCGAACACGAACGAACAAATATTGGTTTGTGTTGTTTATGTTTGGCTCGTTAACTTAGTGAACGAGTCGAACGTGAGTTTCTTAACGAGTCAAGCATGAGTTGTTCGTGAACAACGAGCCGTTTTGACAACCCTACTCGTGAACTAAGCTTGATGAGCCAATAAGTCGAGCTCAAACTAATCCTAACACTACTTGTTAGCTCGTGAGCCGACTCGTTAAAAAAATGCTAATATAAAAAATACTAAAAATATATTAACTTTTAAGACTTTTATCTTTGAGGTATTAAAAATGTTTAAAAAAATAATATTTAGTATTGTATATTAGGTGATTTCTCATTGTTTATTTTCTGATTATTTATTCAATTTGACATCTTATTATAAAGTTAGATTAAAATAATATTTTTTTTTCTTTTTATGATAAACAAGCTGACTCGCAAGTTCACTCGAACTTTTAGACTTAAGCTCGAGCTAGAGCTTGAACTTGATAAAGTTAATCAAGCTCAAGCTAAAGAGGATGGCAGGTGCTCAACTAGACTCGTTTACACCCCTACCAGCGAAATATTCGAGTTTTATTTGGTGGTAGTTTAATGAATATATATATATATATATATTGTTGACCTCATTTTTGGTTGAGGTCTAGTCTTTCTCTTTAGTAGCCTAGGGTCTAGCCATAAGACTTTCCTATTGATTATTCTTAAAGAACTAGAAAAAGGCACCCTCATCATTAAAAATTCTAAACTCTTCTTTACTCAACTTGAAGTTCCACATATTGGTCCTAACCTCTAGCACTTAGTAGGTGGGGTCATTATGGGAGAGCTCAAGGAGAGTTCCTATAGGAATGTTGGACCTTAGGGTTGACCCTGAGTGTTAGTCTAGAGCTAAGGCACTCACTTCACTCACAATCACTCACTACCTTAAACCCAGAATTTCACGACTTTGGTCCCTTGAGCCTTTGGGAAACTCATGTAGATGGTCCCCTAAACCTACTAGACTTCGGCTAGGGTTTAGCTAAAACCAGTACATAGAGGACCCAAATGGGGTTTTCATTGGTCCATTGCTTACTTTTGGTGGTTAGTTCCCCAATTTTACCCAAAATACTCAGCCTGGCCTTGTGCCTCTAAACTCCCCCAAATTACCTAAGTACCCTTGAAACCGTAAATTTGGTCAAAATTCCCAAATTTATCTAAAATACCCAAACTTGTTCAAAAATTATTTCAAACTTTTTGAAAACACCCAAATTACCAAAAATCACCAAAAATTGTCAAATTACCAAAATACCCCTCCTTAGCCAAAAATTCCAAAAAATTCCAAAAATTCACAAAATATTCCTAATTTCACTTTTCTTAACTACCACATGACCCAAATTTGTCCAATTTGACCATTTTGACCAAAACCCTCAAATTATCTTTAAAAGCCCAATTTCCCCAAATCTACTTCAAATGTACATCAAATTGGTCCCCATTTTCCCCAATTTCAATCATAAACTTAAATTCACCTTTCCTATGACCAATCTAAACCAAATCCAAGCTCAATTGGCCCATGCTTTGAACCCAATTTTTTATTTAGGTCAAACCCCCAATTTGGACCCATATTTTGGACACATGACCTAGTCTCACCAAACTGAATCCATAGCCCCCTCAATTGGACATGGTTTATATTGAAAACTCTTTATAACATTCCTACAAATCAAAATTGACCATCAATTAGTCTTAGTGAAATCTCAATTTTATTTAATTTCAACCTAGGCCAAATGCCCCAAATTTTGTCCCAAATTGGCTATGCCTCCAAATTTCACCAAATTGAATGTTTAAGCCCCAAAATTGGCACCCAATTCACGTTGCAAACTCTTCATGGCATTCCTATTGACCATTATCAATAATCAATTTGGACTTATCCCAAGGCTAACCCAATCTAGACCCAAGTCTAGCCCAACATGCCCAAAATGACCAAATCTTTAAAATCCTTCAAATTGACCCTCCAATTGAACTCAAAATCACTTCAACCCTTCACCAAAAATGTTCATTACAATCATCTACATCAAATGCATCAATAAATTGGGTTTGGGTCAATTGACATGGAGGGTCAATTGACATGGATAGCCTAGCCCAAACCTAAGTTTTGGTCATTTGAACCCACATTGGACCCATGCACTAAAATTAGCCTAACCACTCGAAAGCCACCAAATTAATGACTCCACAGCATTAGTTGGACCCTAGTGGGGCCCTAGTGACCAAGCTAAACCCTATAAAACCACCTAAGCTAAGCCATGGATCAAAAGTCCTCTGAATCAAGGGATTTTGATTCCATATTTGCTTAAGCTTAAGATTCTTTTTGCCAAAATTAAGCCTCAGCTCATTAAATTGCTATGACATATTCCCCTGGGTTCTCTAAGCTCCTAGCCACCTCCCCTTGTCATGGCCGGCCGACTTAGTCACCGAAAAAGCCAAAACCAAGGGCCACCTCCCCTTTAACTTCACTCAAATCAAACCAAGAGGCTACCTCATCCAAATGAGATGTCCATTTATAGAAACGCCCACCCCCCCCCCCCCCCCCCCCCCCACAGCCATAGAAGGGGAGCTAAAAATTTCTCAGACAGAGACCTCCAAATCACTCACAGAACTTCCTCAAGACCTCCATAGTGCAATCCAATCACTCCATTGCCCTAATTCCTCCTGTGTAACCCTAATTTTGAGCTAAAAAATTAGTGCAGAAAGGGACATCCCTTAAAACTCCACCAAACTCCAATTACTTGTGCCCACACCTTTACAACAGCAAGGGAAGGCAAAGCCCCATCAAATCTCCCTTCCATTGAGCCCCTAGCATAGACTTTGATCAAAACCTGAAATCGAGCTTAGTTGAATTCATGCCTAGACCTTACACCACAACAAGAGGCTCAACCCCTAGCCTCCTTGGTCTCCAACGAACGTGCCAAGCGCCTCTGATCGAAGCTTCCCTTCTCAGAGCCAAGGTATTGAACTTCTTCTCCTTCTGAGCTTCTTTTGATTCTCCATTTTCTTGGGCTTAATTTCATGGGATCTTAACCGTATGAATATGTTCCTCTAGTCTAGATGAGCATTTTAAAAAAATTTCACTTAGTTTGGCTGAGAAATGAGGGAGATATCAAGTTTGGAAGATGGACGGTTCTAGAGCTAGGTTATCGGGGACGACGACGGAGCGTCGTTCGATCAAGCGTGTATCGGATGGACGGTCAAGATGAAATCGGACAGCACTTCAGGACATAAGCTGCGGGTCAAGTCAGCGCTGAAGTGGATGGCAGCGTCGAATGGGAGCGCGCCGCGTGGAGTTTTAGAGCCGTAGTAGGTTGACGAGGCGCCACGCGTTTAAATAGATAAATAGGGAATTAAAAAATTTAGAAAATGACTCTTAACTTCAAAAATTCATATCTTGGTGTAGAAAAATCACAAAAATAAAATAAAAATACTCACTTGCTCAGTGAACAAAGGAAAACAATGTGGAAATAATTTGAAGTCCATTTGATGCACATTTTATTTTTAATTAATTAAACACTGTTTTGAGTCTTTTGATTCTTCATGCATATAGAAATTTCACCATGGCTTGAAATTTTGGCATGTTGTAGCCTTTATCAAGAGGAAGATTCTTTGATTTTTTCAAAGCTAGAGAAGACCTCTAGACAGAGAACCATATTTTTCAAGTTTTCGTACATTATTTGTTTAAATTAATCATAATAATCAGCATGTTATTTAAAAAAATCCAAGAAAAATTTGATAGATTTATTATTACTAAAGAACCCTTAGAAAAATTTCTCATGAGTCAAATCATTCAAAATAAACCTAATTTGCCTAAACCTTATAAACCCAATTTGCCTAAACCTTCAATCACTAAGATAATTAATTTTGGAAAATATAAACATAAAAATGACTTGGTTTTTAATCTTCACTATTTTTTAAGATGCAGAGAACTCCCCATAAAAATTTTAAAGCATTTTGAGTCAATTTGATGGCCTAAATTGATTTTTCAAGTTAAATATCTTTTTTGGCACTAAAATAAGTTTTAATGATCAAAATATAACTCAAAAAATTATGAAAACTTATTTTTTGAGTTCTCTGTGATCAGGAGAATTTTATAAAAAGAAAATTATGTTTAAAATAAAATTTTCATTTTTAAGCCCATTTTTAATTATTTAAATAATTAAAAAATTCATAAAATCACAAAATTAATAAAATTCATAGAAATATTCTAAATTGTTTTCTAAGCACTTCGAAATAATTGGAATATTTTTCCCAATTTTCTAAATAATGATATTGTATTTTGAAACTTAAAATAATTTTTAAAAGCTAAAAAATGGGTTTCCACTAAAATAATTCCAATAAATCAAACTAAAATCAGAAAAATATAAAGTTTGCTTATCTGGGTTTTTTGACTTCAGGGAGATTTTTCAAAAATGCAAAACTTAATTTTTCTTATTTAAAATATTTTATATTTAATAAATATCATAGAAATTAAAATAATTCTAATAATTCAAATAAAATTAAAAAAATCATGAACTTTTGTTCAAATGGCTCTCCAGTCTAGGCCTAGCTCCAGTAAAATATTCAAGAGATTAACTTTTCCTTGGTCAAGTTATTAAATTTTCTTTGAGAAATCCTATTTTTGCTTGTAAATAATCATGTAGATTAAATTAAATTTTAAAAAATCACATTTTCTCCTCTGATGTTTTAATTGACCCATGAATGAGGTAGGATAAAAATTTCAAATTCATTTGATTTGAATTTGACAAATTATGAAGTGTTAAGCCTTAGGGGCAAAAGTGTAATTTTAGGAATTTGTCCTTAATTAACATTTAGGCTTAACTCAAGGAGAGAAATGGGCAAACTCTGTGGGTAACCTATGACCTTAATTTGGATGTTTGAAACACAAGAGGTTAATTGGTAGTAACCAACCTCACTTTCTTAATAGAAACGATAAGTTAATAAATTTCTAAATTATTAAAATTTGGAAGTTTATTAAAATAAAGTGAACCCAGGACTTAGGGGTATGACTTTTAAGGTCAATAATTAATCAATTTAATACCCTTATTTTTATTTTTAAATGAAATTCAAATAATGAATCAAGATCACCTAAAACTTAACATTTTCAAAAGTAATTAAGACACTCACCTAGGTCGTAAGGGCTTAGTAGTGATCTAAGTTAAATCAATACTGATTAAACGAGGATTAGAAAAGAAAACATAGCTAAAATTTAAGACCTTTAAAACACGACAAGCCCAATGAGGATCGAGATTTGGCTAAGAGTTCCAATAACACTAGCTTGCCCTCTTTAAGGGTCTTCATTCACATAATCTTCAAAATTAAATTACAAATGATAATTATCCTACTCTTAAGGATAATTAGAACATCAATGTTCTTTGAGCATTAGGGCATTCATAGAATGAATTATTAAGCAGCATAATAAGTTTAAATGAGCTCGAGACTTTTCACCAGGTGATAAGAGGGAAGCATGGACCTGCTTCTTCCTCCTTACCCTTTGGATACCTCAAAGGTCTACTAAACTTAATATGTTTTGCTTAACAAAAATCATCCTTAATTAAACTCCTAAGGACCCACCAAGATATGACATAAGGTTAGGAAAACTACCAAAACCTTACTTTTCTGCCTCTACATGAAACTTAATCACAAAAATCACAAAAAATAACAACTACAACTAAATTAAGACGTCTCTATCGGATGATCAGGAATCCCTCGGAGGAGGTAACCTACTGTTGCTAACAAGGCTTCCCACGGTCTAAATGAAATTATGGAACTCATTAAGTTGGGTTTAGTAAATTCATTTGAACTAATTGAATCCAATAGAAAATAGTGGTGACAGAATGAGGGAACCGTGGGATCCTAACCGGTGTCGCTCTAATCAACTTTAACATGCCCCATAAAATTTAAAGAACTTCAACCATAAGGCCACCTGATTTGACATCATAACTTGACACCCTAGAAAACAAAAACTCGTCACTGTAAGGAGCTTGGAGCTAGCATGGTGGGCAACACGGCCATCTTCAACAGCAAAACTTGTCTTCCCCAGCTAAACCATTCCTTCTTTAGAATTAAACAACCAAGCCATAAGATTTCGAGGTTTTTTGCTTATGCAACATAAATCCTCACCTCATCTCTAGACCTTTGTACATTCATGTCGTACAATATAAGCCCTAACTTGTCTTAGGATTTCGAGGTTGTCGTTCGTCACGACCTGAATCCTCACATCTTCCAAGCTATTTGTGTGACTGCTTCACACAAATGTAAGCCCTAAATTAATAAAATTTGCAAGATGAAACACTTAAATTTTTCTCCTCAAAACTGAAGTCAAACAATATGACAGACTGGGAAGGCACCGAGGTTCTCATTCGGATCTATGTCATCCCCTAGTTCTTTCTTCTTTAGATTCTATAATAAAAATGTTACAAATTTGAATTATTCCCCTTTCACACCTCTTTGTCTAATTTCATTGAAAAATCATTTCCTTTGAATTCCTTGAAGATAATATTTCTTGAATTTTATCGAAAGTTTTCTTAGATGACTTCGGTCATTTAAGATGTAATTAACTACAGGGGCTTGCCCTTATAGAAAGTTTTTCTCGAACTCAGCTTAATATAAACCCTATTTAATTCTTCATATTAAATAAGAGAAATTGTCGTCAAATAAAATGATTTCGTAGACCAAACGGATGTCATATATTTCTTAGCTTATTTGATAGAGCCTCATTCTCAAGTCTTGTATTTATCCTTCGGGATAGATACATGATTTGAGATATAACGCTCTTTCATTTAAACTATAAAAATATGAGGTCAGTTTGATTTCATAATTTTTTAAATTTAAACGTTCTTCCGAAGCGGGTGACGAGATTTCGATTTCGGTGATCGACAGCTTCTTACGGGCAACTCCCCAAACCAAAATAATGTCGATATATATATATATATGTATGTATGTATGTATGTATATATGTGTATGTATATATAGTTGGGAATGTTGATTAGTAATAGAATATAATCCATGCTTGTTATGTATCTTAATGGCTTTAATCTGGTGTAGGGATGGGTTTGTGTCTGGCTT
>NW_018165496.1:231799-251331 GCF_001263595.1 Phalaenopsis equestris
ATATATATACATATATATATATATACATATACATATATATACATATACATATATATATATATAGTAGATGAAACAAAAATTTTATGCAATTTTTTAATTAACTATTTGAGTTAAATTGAAAATAATCATTTTTAGCAAATTTGTAATTTTTTTTACAGGATGAGCGCTCTCAATCCTAATATATTAAGATTTTTTTATTTATTTTCAATCAATATATTAGGCATTCAAACGCAACAAATTTTTAATTAAATAAATCTAAGTTTTTCAACTAAAGTTTTTTCATAAACAAAAATAATTATTAGCGCTTTTCTCTAGCAACGGTTCTAAAAACTTAACACGTCAAAACTTATTGAAACGTAAGTAGGTCGTATGACACAAGTGAACATACCAAGTAGTAATGTGATTCAAGAGAACTATGTATCAATCCCACAAAAAAAAGTGTAATATTTGTTTCTTCAGAAAAATATCTTATTTACTAATTTAATTAACCTAACTTGACGATTATCAAACACAAGTTTTTAAATCTTATGGTCTAGCAAAATAGAAAAATTGTCAATGAAAGAAAGCAAATAATAATGGAGAAAAATTTTAATTTCCTTCAATATAGATGAGGCTCGTGCCACAGTGATTCGGAAATTGTGGCGATCATGATTTTTTCTTGATGTTTTTCTATGTGATTGTTGTCAATCGGCGACATAGTACTCCTTATGTCTATGTCCAGGTCAAAAGAAGAGTAGTATCCACGAAGTTGAGGCTTCTTCAATCCTCATGACATTCCACATGACTTTTTAAATCTCATGGAATGATTGAAAAATTCCAATGGAATATGTCTATTCTCTTGGAATTCTATGGTTAACATTTTTTTTCCACTACGTAGAGGTTAGATGTTGCAGTTTCACAAAACATTTTAACATCCTAGTTAGTCAGACTAGGAGTATATTAAGATCAGAGGTTAACCAACAATAAGGTCATGAAAGCTTGAAAAAAACACTTAAAAGGAATAATATTATAGAAAGACCACGATATACTCCCCTCATCACAGACATACGAACAAAAGTTTAGCCGCTTATTACAAAGAAAGCCATAAATATGAAAAAACACCATGCGAGATTTCATTTCAATCAACAAAGATATGAAAAACTTACAAAGAAATTTTTCTCTCTACAGAGCCAGTGATCCCGATGCTATTTATATATGTTAATGCGATGTATGCGATTATATTCTTAATTTTTCCTTAATTTAAATTCTTACTTCGCAACATCACCAAAAACTTGATCATCAGCAACAACTAAGCACAAACTTGACTTTGAAGTAAATAAGAATACAATTATTATATTTAAATATGGGAAACTACTAAAGTATATGTATCATTATCAAGTAATATAAGACTTTTTAATTAAGCCCTGTATGTCGAACCCACAAGGAAAACTACAATATAAAACTATAGAACAAGAAAAATTAGATAACAAATTCTACTTAGTAAAAAAATTCTCACTTAAACTCTAAATACTATGTTAGGAATGAAAGTTTGATTCTTTTTGTAATTTTTGATAATTGAAAATAAAGAAAACAACTAACTTCCTTAAATAGATATTTGTAAGATAAATGCAATATAAATAAAATATATTTTCCCTTATCATAAATCAGAAACAAGTATAGAAATTCTATTATGGAAATATACAAACCGTGTTGTGTCAAATAGAAGCAATAATATTCTTTACCCTTAGTAGAGATGTTATAAAGAACATTGACTAATTTACAATTTGAATAGTCTTGAAGATGAGTTAGGTAAGGAAGATAATAGCTCTCACTCTAAAGTTCCCTCTTCTCCCTCCACCTGGCCTCTAACATCTCGCATCAAAACCTAAAACTATAAATCAAATTGTGGGTTTTAGTCAATCACTCTAAAGTCATCTAATTCTACACCCTTCAAAGTTTATTTCTCTTATTTATTTGCATTCAATCATATGAATTACATTCTTATCCATACAATCACATGTGATTCTTACCATTTGTTGATTGAGAGAATACCATCTCAGATCTTACATATTCTCACAACATGTATTAACATCTTAATTGGTCTAATCTAGAAGTATATGAAATACAAGGTTTAAAATCATCACAACTTCTTCCAACATTAAAGACTAATAATTCACAAAACTTCCATCCAATACTTAATCACTAATCATTTTAAAGGAAAAGATAAAGAAAACTACTCATAATTCATGGAGAAAGCACAACCACACTTAGGTTTGAAAGTAGAAATCATGCACACAAACAAGAAGTCTAAATTAAAACCAAACGTAGTCATAAATATAAAAACTTATCTCAAATCCTCTCCACCAAAGTCTTGAAGTTTCATTGAATATCTTCCTTCACTTACAATACAAATTACAACTAAAAATAAAAAGAAAAGTGGCGGCGGCGGCGTGTGGTGGTTGGCTATGGATGGATTCTCTCACAATCTTCAATCTAAGTCTTCTTTTATAATTTTCCAAAAGTTGTCTTGGTATCTCTTTAGAATGTTTCCACATTCAATGAATATTCTAGAATTTGCCTCCTTTCAAAAGCCGATTGAATGAATTTTCATGTTCATTAACTATTTCCCACGTTTTCACCAATGGTTGCTTCAAACACCTATTCAAAAATTCGTCCAAATTTATTGAATCATCAAGTAACTACTTCTAGCGTTTATGCGTGAGACACTTAATGTTTAGGTGCGACTCTCTCTATTTCACTGGAACGTAACTCCGTTCATTTTTACACATTCTTCATTTTTTCTCCAAATTTGATCCATTTTCACTCCTTTCACCATTTTCATACATTTGATTGTACCTGAAAGAAAAACACACAAATACATTTCATTAAAGCACAATATCTCAAAATTGGTATAAAAATGTATACATAAAGACTATATATTTTAGATATATCAGTCAACACCTTCCCCTCTCATTTAAGCTCTCACAACTCACAATGTGAAAGAAAAAAAAACTCTTCTATCAATTTTTCAGTAAAAGAGGAAGACAATCTTCAATAGAGCCCTCAAAAGCTCTCTCAAACTTTCTTCTTTCAGCCTCCAAGCCTTCTTTGATATAAAACTCCCTACTAGAAACCCTAAGAATTGATTTTATAGCAACATTCATGGCTTGAACCATCAAATTTCCTTCTTAAAATGATTTCCTGCTCGTCGGTGTGGTCACGCCTATTTTCGGTGTGGTCGAGCCGCTATATTGCATGCGTTAGCGTGGTTGCATCCTATTAGGCGTGGTCACGCTACCCCATAGTTCCAGATGGCATGATCACAGTAATTTTGCGTTGTCGTGATAGGTGTGTTCGATAGTGAGAGTGGTGACGCTGCCTTTAAGTGTGGTCATGTAGCTTCGAGGCACTTTTCACTTGATTTTCTCATTCCAAATTGTTCGTATTCAACTCCTGCATCCCACACAAAATGAAAAAAAAAACATTTCTCTCAGGTTTAAATCTATGATAAATACATAGGGATAATATGTAAAATTCAGGAAAATAACAGGCAAGAACACGTAAAACTGACGCATGACACCGCCTTGCGGCTCCCTATGCTGACACTTAGGCACCACTCTGCCCCCTAATGATAGGTACAATGAAGATATCAATACATGAAAAATACATTTATTGGTTATAGAAGCCCCTCCAAGGCATTTCTATGCGTATAAGTTTTCATGCAAAGTTTATTTCATGGATAATTCATGCAAATATCTCTGAAATTTGTAAGAAATAAATTATGCAAAGTTTATATGCACTAGTTCATCTCTATTTCTACTTCCCACTTATCCAGACCAAGTATTTATACATAAGCTCACATTTTATCTATAAATAAGAGAACATTCAAGATCACTTATTTTCATGCAAATAAGATTGTGTGAAGTTTTGTAATGAAGTAAAGAAGGAGAGATTTTAGGTTAATGTTATTGGGAGAAAGAGGAAAAACATAGTTAAATAGAGAAAAGAAGATTGAAAGAGAGAAAGTTGAAAAAATTATAAATTTTTTCAATGATTTTACAAAAGTAAAGTAGAATGATTTAAATCATGAATTTCTTCTCTAGTCATCAAAGTTTGGTAAGCAAAACATTTATTGTGATTATTTTCTTTTATTTATCTTATTTTTTGATATATATTTTAGTGTGCTGTAGAAACTTTAGAGACTATTAAAATACAATTAATTGGTACACCAGAATTTAGTTTATTAATAAAAAAAATTTTGGTACTCCAAATAAATAAATTTTCCTTATATCTTTATAAAAGTACAATCTCATAATATTGAATAAGTTTCAAAAAAAGTAAATAAAGTTATAAAAAAGTAAGGAGTTACACATTATTTTACGTTTAAATAAATATATGCATAGATTATTTTTATAATTAATTAAAAATAATAAATAACAATTAAACTTGATACAAATAATATTAATTATCTTTTATAAAATATTTATTTATTGATTAATTTTAGTAAATTATTTATGAATCATAAATCATATTTAAAGAAAGAAGAAACTAAGCACATAATCAAGTTTTGATACCATATACAATTTGTTATTTTGAAAAAAAACTAATCTTATGTAATATCATTAAAAATTTAACTTGATATAAAAAAATATAATATATATTTTTATGACATGAACGATTGTGCATTTATATTTATATCAGTGAATTATTTTGTTTATGTGAGCAACTACTTATATAAGCACAATTGTGCCCAAGATTTACCTACATATAAGTGTAAGACTCTGACTCTAAATATTTTTAACAAGATGTCCTAGATTATTATTTATTTTGATCAAATTTAATCATGTAATCCAAGCCTAAAAGTTTTGTTATACTTGTCTAAAAAGGTTAGTTCTATATGTACATACAAAAAACATATTTATGTGCATATTTAAGTATATAAATATAAGTTGTTATTTATTATATGCATATAAGTATGTGCAATAATGACTAACATATAGTTAGATATTTTAATGTAATAGCATGCAAGTTCTACTAAGTTTTAAAAGTCACATTAAATTTTTTTTACATATGATTTTAAATTATTCTACAAGATAGGAAATCATCAAAAGCTAAATGAAAGTTTGAAATATTTCTATTATTATATTCTCTTTTATTATATCAATGACCTCAAGTTTATCTTAATATTTATTATAGTTCTATCTGTTTATTTGTTTGCAATAATGTTTTAATTTATATATTATTATGAGTCCCATGTGTGCCACCATAATTAAATGTTTAAGTAAATATATTTTTAATTATCAATACAATTTGAATTTAATGTAAAATTTTGAAAATTTAATAATATAAGTATTAATTTTAGCATTTATTTAGAGGTTCATGAGAATAAACTTGAGCAAAAAGTCATCAATTTAGAAATCTAAAATCTTAAGACTGAAAGAAGCATCATTCCAATACTCTTAATACTCAATGTTTTGAGATGTTCATTTTATTGCTTTAAAATAATGCTTTATGAATAAGGGCACACATAAATAATTCTCAAAATCATTACACATCTTGACTGACTATTGAAGTTAAATGCATAATTTAGATATTAAATGTCTTATAAAGATGGCTCCAACTGAGATGACTTATGAGTTTGAACCAATTAGTATCCTTAGAAAGTGAAGGTCTCCATAGAGAATCCATACTATCCAAATAATAAGACGATATAAACTAATTATTTAGTTTGATTCTATAAGCTTGTGATAACTCACTCAACTAAATAAAAAAGCTTTTTAAAGGGTGCAAATATTGATATTTTATAAACTAAATCGTTCCTAATTAAATCATACGACAATAACTCTTTTGAGTTGAATTACCTAAAACAAAGTTAGAATAATTATTTTGAAATGACCAAACACTCTCAATATAGTCTATGTTTGAAGATTGAATAAGTAGTTGCCCAATAATATGTATTTATTTCTTCGGTAACTTATGAAAGATTTTATATATTTTTTGGATATATTTTTTTATTAAAAATAATAAAACTTTGATTGTAACTATATTGATAATAAAGTAAAATTTTTTTCTTCTTCTTCTTCTTCTTTTTGTGTCATTAATTATAGGTTAATTTATTTATTAAGCATTTTTACCATGATAATCACCCCTCTTAAAAATTAATATTAGTTGTATGGTGAGACAATTAATTGTCCCTGACATCTAGGTATTCTCACATACATGATTTGCTTAATAAGAGTAAACTTGGGCCAAACTTATAAAGCTAATTGTCTATTAAGATTCAAATAGAGTCAACTTAGATTGTCCTTTGTTAATTAGTGCAACTCAGGCTAATTGGGTCTAAGTCTTGAGTTGAATGTGCTTTGTGGAGCCCGGTTAAACAAATATAAATAATATATATATATAATATATATATATGAGAAACTGCTTTTCGCTCCTCCCGTCTTCTTACATGTGAAACCCGTCTGCTCCCATCTGGTTCGCAAAAAACAATTCTCCCGTCTCCGCCTCTCCCAAAATTCGTGAAACTTCCGTCTCTCGTGAAACAGAGCCTCACCTCCTTGAATTGCGAAACTTTAGAACTCTCCGCCTAAGGAGTTCTTGCTCACGGATAAAGGCAGGAAGAAAGGAGATTCTCTGCTTGGATTCTTCTTGAGGTTTACTGGAAGAAGAATGCATATGTTTTGCAAGGTGCTCTTTCTTAGTTGCTTTTGCGTGCTTAGCAAAAGGAAGAAGAAGATAGTTGAAGAAGAATGCACTCTTCTTGATTTCTTCTTGTTGACTTGGAGCAGAAGAGAAATAGGTTTTTTTTCTCTTGTACGTATTTCTTCTTCTTCGGTGTTTTCTCTCTTGGGTGAATCTTTGTGTAGAGAGAGAGAGAGAGAGAGCAAGTGAGAGATCATGTAATTGTCGACGTGATCAAACGGTGTGATTCCACAATCAGTAAAATCCTCTCCAACTCCGTGGATATAGGCAATTTGTCGAACCACGTAAATTTGTGTGTTCTTTTGGTGTGAATTTTTTTCGTTTTGTCGTCGATCATTTTAATTAAATATACCACAACAACTTGTATCAAAGCCAATGGCTGCAGCTGAAGTGAAGGTTTCAGGGATCGAGAAATTTGATGGCACAAATTTCAGTTATTGGAGGATGCAGATAGAGGACTACCTTTATGTGAAGAAACTACATCTTCAGTTATTGGGGAAAAGACCTGAAAGTATGGATGAAGCTGAAGCTGAATGAAATTTGTTGGATCGAAAGGTTCTTGGGGTTGTTCAATTGACACTATCAAGTTTTGTTGCACACAATGTCGTCAAGGAGAAGACGATTGCAGATCTTATGACAGTCCTGTCAGGTATGTATGAAAAGTCATCGGCGAATAACAAGGTACATTTGATGAAGAAATTATTCCATTTGAAGATGGTGAAAGGTACGTCTTTTGTACAACACATGAATAATTTTAATAATATCACAAATCAATTATCGTTTGTGGAAATTGAATTTGATGATGAGATGCGTGCACTGATCTTGTTGGCTTCATTGTCAAATAGCTGGGAAGCTATGAGGATGGCTATCATGAGCTTAAAATATGAAGATATTCATGATTTGATTTTGACTGAGGAGGTGTGCAGGAAAGTTGGAGCTTGTACACACATATATGTGGGGTCTTTCTCCTGTGACATCTCTTGGAGGCTCTCCTTACTACATCACATTCATTAATGATCATAGCAGAAAGATATTGGTTTATTTCTTGAAATATAAATCTGATGTATTCAATGTGTTCAAGACTTGAAAGGTCATGATTGAGACAAAGACATGCTTAAAGCTGAAATGTGTGAGGTCAGATAATGGTGTTGAGTACATTGATGGTGGGTTCAAGGAGTATTGTGCAGCCTAGGGAATCAGAATGGAGAAGACCACTCCAGGGACACCACAACAAAATGGTATTGCAGAGTGCATGAATAAGACCATTAATGAGTGGGCTAGAAGCATGAGATTACACGCCAGACTACCACCTACTTTATGGGCAGAAGCGGACAGCATTATAGCTTATTTGATCAACAGGGGGTCATCTGTTCCATTAAACTGTGAATTACCTGAATAAGTCTCGAGTGGGAAAGAGATCAATATTTTTCACCTTAAGACTTTTGGATGTATTTCTTATATTCTCACTAATCCAGATGCTTGAAGTAAGCTTGAGGCTAAGTCAAAGAAGTGTTATTTCATTGATTATGGAGATAAGAAATTTGGATGTTGTTTCTGGGATGATCAGGGTCATATGATCATAAGGAGCAGAAATGTGATTTTCAATGAGAATGTTATGTACAAGGACAAGTCCAATACATTTTCTAAAACAACACTGCAGGAATCTGAGTTAGTAAGATTTGATGAATTACCAGAGGTCACAATGCAGTGCAGAGATGCAAGTGACGAGGAGAGTGGATCTAGGGCATCCACTCTCATTGTTCCTCAGTCAGTTTCAGAGCAATCTACTCCTACAGTTGCAGTTCACAGGTCAGAAAGGGCTAGACATTTTCCACAGTGTTATTCTTCAACTTTGAACTACATTTTGTTGACAGATGATGAAGAACCTCAGAGTTATGAAGAAACCTTGTAAGATGAAAATTCGAGCACGTGGGAGCTAGCCATGAAGGAGGAAATGGATTATTTGCTATAAAATCAGACTTGGGAGTTGGCAGATCTTTCATCTGGGAAGAAGGCATTACAACAAGTGGGTATATACTGGGTGAAGATTGAACATGATGACAGTAAACTAGACTTGTTGTAAAGGGTTTTCAGCAGAAGCATGATATTGATTATTCAGAGATTTTCTCGCATGTGATGAAGCTTACAATCATCAACTTACAACCATCAGAATGATCAGAATGATACTGTCTATGGTGACTACTGAAGATCTCTTCCTTGAGTAGTTAGATGTGAAGACAACATTTCTTCATGATCATGGGGATCTTGAAGAAGACATCTGCATGCACCAACCTGAAGGGTTTGTGGTACAAGGAAATGAATAGTTAGTTTGAAGATTGACAAAGAGCTTGTATGGCCTGAAGCAAGCTCCTAGACAGTGGTACAAAAAATTTGATAATTTCATGCACAATGCAAGGTACAACATATGTCAGACATATCACTGTTGTTATGTCAGGTATTTTGACAATTCTTATATCATCCAACTATTGTATGTGGATGATATGCTTATTGCAGGGGCACTTTGCAATGAAGGATTTGAGAGCGGCAAAGAAAATCCTTGGTATGAGAATTGTCAGAGATAGAGTTAGAGGCATGTTGAGACTCTCTCATGCTGAGTATGTGAAAAAGATACTTAGCAGGTTCAACATGGATAAGGCTAAACCAGTTGACACACCCTTGGGAAGTTACTTCAGACTCAACAAGAATCAATCAGCCAAGTTAGAGGAGGAACGAGATCACATGAGTAAGATTTCTTATGCTTCAGTTATTGGTTCACTTATGTATGTTATGGTTAGCAAATACATGAGTAATCCATGAAAGGAACATTGGGAAGCAGTAAAGTGGATCTTGAGGTACCTAAGGGGCTCTGCAGAAACTTGCTTGTGTTTCTTAGAAAAAAGTTCAGAGGTACAGGGTTATGTTGATGCTGATCTAATTGGAGACATTGATACCAGTAGAAGTACTACAGACTATATTTATATTATTGGTGGCACTGCAATATCATGGGGATCTAATCTGCAGAAGACAATTTCATTGTCTACTACAGAAGCTGAGTACATAGCAGTGTTAGAGAATGCAAAGGAGAAGATATAACTATAGGCCTTCAAGAAGAATCAGAAGGGCATTCTCTACAGTGATAGTCAAAGCGTCATATTCCTTACCAGAAATCCAGCATTTCAGTCTATGACTAAGCACATTCAGATCAGGTATCACTTCATATGATCATTGTTGGATGACATACAGTTGTTACTTGAGAAAATTTGTGGAAGCCAAAACCTTGTTGATATATTGACAAATATATATATATATATATATATATATATATATATGAGTAACTGCTCTCTGCTCCTCCTGCCTTCTTACGTGTGAAACCCTTATGCTCCCATCTGATTCGCAAAAAACAGTTCTCACGTCTCCGCCTCTCCCAAAATTCGTGAAACTCCCGTCTCTCGCGAAACAGAGACTCGCCTCCTTGAATTGCGAAACTGTAGAACTCTCCGCTTAAGGAGTTCTTGCTCACTGGTAAAGGCAGGAAGAAAGGAGATTCTCTGCTTGGATTCTTCTTGAGGTTTACGGGAAGAAAAACGCAGGTGTTTTGCAAGGTGCTCTTTCTTAGTTGCTTTTGCATGTTTGACAGAAGAAAAAAGAAAATGGTTGAAGAAGATAATTGCTCTTCTAGATTTCTTCTTGTTGGTTTGGAGCAGAAGAGAAATAGGTTTTTTTCTCTTGTACGTATTTCTTCTTCTTCGGTGTTCTTGCTCTTGGGTGAATCTCGGCGTAAAGAGAGAGAGAGCAAGTGAGAGATCCTGTAATTATCGACGTTATCAAACGGTGTAATTCCACAATTAGTAAAATCCTCTACAACTCCGTGGATATAGACAATTTGTCGAACCATGTAAATCTGTGTGTTCTTTTGGTGTTAATTTTTTATCGTTCTATTTTTTATTTCGTCGTCGATTGTTTTAATTAAATATACCACAACAGAATGTAGCTCCCCATATATCCTTTAAACAAAAAATGTTGCTTCATACAATCAATAGAATATGAGGATTAATATCAAACCTAATATTTGGGTTATTATTTAAGCTTTAATTTGAGCATGACTTACAACTTATTATTTAAGATTAGAATCTCCTAGATCACTCTTTCTTCACTTGAATTTAAGCTAATTGGATATAGTTGTCACTACCTCGATAAATATACGTGAGTTCTCGCCTATTAATGTACGAAGGAGTAAGTGGCGAGCGAGTTGATGTGGAAGCCTCAAAGTCAAATTAACTATAATCCTAGCCATTGATTTGAATCCAATGGTCTCTTCTAACCTTTGATTAAATATCAAGATAAATTTTAATACTTTTATAATTCCAACAACTAATTTTATTATCTTAAAAAACTAAATATAATTAATTATTTCTTTTAAGTTAAAACAAGCCAAAAAAAACAATTAAAAAATCTATAAATAAAATTCAAACCACTTCCCATTCAACTCAACCAACGAATCAAAACCAAGTTGCCTTTTCTTTTCGGCCAATTCCGCGAGTGATTATTGCGTGCGGACGGCGCACGCATCTCGCGTGCGTCGTCCAATGAAAAAAAAAATTTATATAAAAAAATAATTTTAAAAGTAAGTTCACGCACATATATTTTTGATAAAGATAGAATTTTTATTGACCGACCGCACACGTATATGTCTATTTCACCCCCCCCCCATAATTATGTCCATATAATTTTCCATTCCCGTCCACTCTTAATCAACAATTACAATCAGCACTGTGTAAGAAAATAACCCTAATAATTGTGACATTTACGCATCACTTGCGTGAAATCCGAGCAGCTGACGCCTGACCGGCGACCTAACGACCATTGCAAAAATATCCATGGGAAAATAAATAAATTAATTAATTGCAAAAATATCAAATAAATCTTCAGAATTAATGCATTAAATTCTTTATGGTATTTATTTTGTTAATTATATATAAATTATTTATCGTTCCATTAGAAATTTATAATAAATATTTATCATTTTTAAAAATTTTTATTAATTAAAATTATATACTTAGTGTCAATTTAAAAATATAAAAAATAAATTTCATAAATCATCTCAATTAAAATAGGTCTCATAAATCGGAGAAATTATTGCATACGGACATCGCATGCATCTCTGAATGCGGTGTCCGATCCTAACCGTAGATCACAGTTAGGAATATTTTCGATTTTTTTTAAAAAAAATTTAGATGGAGCCCACCGAAATACATTTGATCTTAAATCACCTGATACCTTAAATCACCTGATTTACGATCAGGATCAGACACCGCATGCAAGATGCAAGATGCATGAGCTGTCCGATCCGAATAAATTTACGATCAGGATCAGACACCGCATGCAAGATGCATGAGCTGTCCGATCCGAATAATTTTTCGATAAACTGACCCAATCTCTTCACCAATCCATAAAATCACAAAATTAAAAAAAAATCAGCCCAACAAATTATAAAAATAAAAAGAAGAGGGGAATCGCCGATCGCCGGTCGCCGGCGGCGGCCGAGATCAGTCCTCAAATCCGGTCCTCAGCCAAATCGCATCCCGCACGCGGCTAAGATCGCGGCCTTTCAATGTCCTCCCGAGTCCCTCCTGCACCGAGAAGGACGCTTCCCGTCTCCTCCACAGCAGCTCGTGCGGCGGAATCACCGATCCACTCACCATCACCTCCTCATCACTCTCGTCGAACAGCTGGCTTCCCCTTCCTAGGGTTACAACAGCGCGGCTCTCCTCCTTCAGGATCTTCGACCAGTCCGGTATGTTCTTCAGCGGAAGAGAGGCCGGAGCAGCCGCGTCTCCGCTAGATCGATCCCCCTTTTCCGCTTTCTTTCGGCTCGATCGGCGGATCGGGATCGGCATTCGGCGATCTTCGGGCCGTGAATCCGGTCCGAAACCCCAGACGTCGGATTCCTCGAAGTCGTCGTCGCCGGCGGGGGTGGTTGCCGGCGGGGGTGTAAGAAATAGGTAAGTTTTCTTCATCCCTGATCTAGGGTTGGCCGGCCGGCTCCAGTGCGATTTATAGAAAAGAAGTGCAGGGTTTGGATAAGCCTGTTTTTGGTTTTTTTGCGTCCAACCCCTCAACTTTGTGAATAATAACGAGATGATCCGCATTGGTGTAGCGTTGACGATCCGGTGTTCCGCAAATCACGCTACCGTCGAGCCGAAGTCGAGTGTTGTGTTAAAAGAAATAGCAATAGTGTAATTCTTTTAGAGGGATATTACGAAATTAAATGTGGTGATTAAAGAATTAAAAATAAAACATAAATATGAATGAATTTAAAATTTACCCGTTAGTATAATTTGGTTGTATTTAGAATTCGATCAATTTGATCGAATTTGAAATTTACATCATTAATTAATGTAAATGTTACATGTTGCCGATTCTCGTCGTTTCGGATCAAAACATCTCTGTAGCATCGCTTGTTATATCACTCTATTACGTTGTTTCACAAATGAAATTGTCCAAGATGGCATTCATCTTCTGCAGTAATCTTATTGTCGCCGCCAATCTACAGTCAGAGCTCAAACTTTGATAACATTGTTACTCATTGTTAAACAAGAAAGTGTGATATCAATAAACACAAAAGAAAAAGTTACAAAAGAGAGAAACAAAACATCAACACCAACTAAGGCCTTGTTTGACACCACAGTACAACCCTATTTCCATCCAGAGAATGTGGACAAAATGCATAGTCTTCGTTTTGTACAACAACATCGTCGAAAGTTCGTTGAACGAAATATCATTTTCTCGTCGTCTCAGATCACAACATCTCTATAGCTTCATCTGTCATATCGCTCTATTCCGTAGTTTCAAAATGAACTTGTCCAAAATGTCATCCATCCTCTGCAGTAATCTCATTGTCGTCGCAATCTACAGTCAAAGCTCAAATTTCGATAGCATTGTTGCTGAACGTAAACCCTAACCCTCGCTGTCGGAAGTCTTACCACCGTTAAAGCTTCAAAGATTCGACATATAGAGAACTGAAACCCCATCTTCCATTGCTTTCTACTGCTTCTGCCTACTTTCTCCTTCCTCTCATTGGACCTCCAACCACTAGGAAGTTAACACCAGGCTTGTGGCATACAGGAAATCGAAACTCCAATTTTTCTCCTCCTTGGCCAAAAACTCTCTACTGTTAAAACCCCTCACTTACTCCAGCCATGGATGAGAAGGTTGGGTGGGGATTTTCGAGATTGTAGGGAGGTTGCAATCCCGTATGTTCATAAATGAGAGAGTATTTTAATCTTTTTGTGTTTGAAATGTTACTATTAATCAAACAGATTATCACATTTAGGCTTCGTTTGGGGCAACGATCGAGGAGCGGCGCGGAAGGCAGACACGATTTAGCGTAGTTTGGAGAGGCGGTGTCAAAACATCGCGGTGAAAGTTTTCGCATTTTAACGAAAAAGCAGGTTGCAGGATAGACCCCGCAGCCCTGCGTTCTTGTCCTAATATTACGTAATACCCTCGCGATCCTGAGAGGGCGAGGAGGAAGGCTTATGGGTTCCAACGATGACCGTGGAAGCGGCTGTCGCGATATTTTGGAGAAGTTCGCGCGTTCTCGCTACGTGACGTCAATGCTTCTTGTCACTTTCGTGCTCAGCGCCTCTACACATTGACCATGGGCCGACGCTTCCGTCACTGCTTTCTAGGTTTCAGTTGTCTGGTAGGAGGAGGAAGAGGCCAATCCAGGTTTATATGGACGGGTGCTTCGACATGATGAGGAGATCACTAAGAATAAGGGCACTCCTGTGACACCCATAAAGGAAAGATTGGTGCTCTGGATTTGATCACCATTAATGATTATTTGTGAGGGACATGAACTCTGTGGTTAATGTTCTATCCCCGTATTTTATATATAGGGTTGGCCGCATGAATTAATTTTCTTTTTCTTTATTTGAAGTTTCCCCATCTCAATATCGAAGCTGTAGATATTTGCAAATAAAGCTTCAAGCAAAGGGATTGTAACAAAAACTTGAAATTTCAAAATTGTGATTGTCACGGTCTTCTTTTAAATAGTTTTACTAAATAGGGGCAGTATAGTCTTTTTTCTAGAAAAAGCTGTCTGATTGCTAGTTTCATGCAGCTGCACCAAACAGACAGTCAGCTTTCCCGCAGCAACTTGCTGGGGCAGCACAGTTGCAACTGAAAAGCTAAGAAGCTGCAGCTGGCCCAAATAGAGACTTAGGGTCCGTTTAGGGCAGCTTATAAGTGCGGGCGGCGTTTTCAAAACGTCGTCGTACTGTTTGGTTCGCGTGTTTCACCAGCTTATCTGAAACTGCGTTTGGATTTTTACATTAAACGCAGGCCGCGGGTCAACCCCTGAGGACCGCGTGGTCGGCCCGCGGGCCGCGGTTCAAGATAAGCTGCTTATCCTGAAACACACTAGCTGCCCCAAACAGACCCTTAATAGTTGCAACTTTATATCACTACTTATGTTAAAGTTTAGTTTAAAGACACTTTTTATGAAAGGTGAAGCTTCCTTAAACGAAGCCTAAGAAAAGAGCAGTGTTTAACAATTCCAATAGGGATATTCAGGAAAAGAATTTAATAGATTTGGCTCATGAGATGAGCCATTTATCGAAGAGCTTGTGCTCGCTAACGATCGGCTTGGTTTAATTACATCATTAGTTAAAACTAAGTATGATAGTGTATTTTCTTAGTCCTCTTAAATATATAACACGTGGTTAATACTTATTATGAAAATGTTTAATTGTGATTACGGGTTGTCATAATTTATATAATTATATGCAAATTTTATTATTGTATCCTTAAATTAGTATAAATATCTCAGATAAATAGTTGAGTCCATTATTTTGGAGCATGTTATATCAGTTTGGACCATCTGAATTGGACAAGGACCCTCTTTGGCAATGATTGAGCCTCCACCCTAATTGAGAATGTTCTACTTTTAACTTTACTCAAAGCTTCATATTTGGAAAAAAATATTACATTGGAAGTCTGGACGCGACGATTATTGTAATGTGCCGGAGATTTTTTTTTTTTTTCTCCTTCGCTATTTTTGGTGGATCGTAGATGTTATACGGGCGCAGCTTGCGTCTGAACTCTGGACATAATATATTTTTTTTCTCATATTTGGGCTAGAGATGTAAATGAGTTGAGTTGAGCTCTGGTCATTTTTGATTTGAGCTTGAACTTGATTTATTAATTGAGCTCGAGTTCGAGCTCGAATTCAAGTTTAATTCTACGAATTCGAGCTGGCTCGCGGTTTGAAATGCTTAAGGTGAAAGATACAAAAAAAATATATAAATTTAAGCTAGTATTATAATGAAATGATACCTCTAATAGGTATTTATGAGACAGTTAATAAGAAATTACCTAATAAAAAAAGGTAAATTATCATTTTTTAAATATTATTAATAATTTAGAGAAATTAATCTTATTTTCAAATGTATTTTAAACATATTTTAAATTTATTATTTTTTTAAAAAAATTAACCCATTAATAAATGAGTCGAATTGAAGCTAGTTTAATGTCACAGACAAATAGTCCCACATCAGTAGGTGTAGGGCCGAAAAACAGTATTCCTCTCTGAAGAGTTCTTTGGAGAGTGGGCAAGTGGTATCAAAGCAGATTACTGCCTGTCAGGTGTGTGGACTCTCCATGGTCCAGTGGGACCCTCGGTGGAGCCGATCCGTGACGAGGGCGTCACGTGATTGGGTGGAGGAGAATGTCACGGACAAATAGTCCCACATCAGCTAGGTGTAGGACCGAAAAACAATATTTAAGTCCTGAGCTGCCCACCACACATAAGGGTTCTTTTGGGAGGTGACATTAAGCTGATGATGTCCACAAGAATTGACTTAGCTCAGTCACACCTTTATTTGGGCCCCACGCAGCTCATCTTCCCTGAATTTCTTAAGGCAAAATAATTGAACACTTTTAAGACTAATAATCTATTTAAATTCAAAAGAAGTATTTTTAATTTAATTGGATGCGTGGTGGACGTCAACATCAATTCAATATAGTTGATAGACATAATTTATATTAAATTTAATTATATTGATTAAAATAGTTAAGATTAAAAAAATAGATATTTTTAAATAATTATTTATGCCAAAAAAATCAGATGGACCCATAAAAAAACTCCCCGCTTATCCGCTCCGGTGATGACTCAACGCGCTTTACAGCTGTTTATGCGGGCTATATAATAATGCTATCCATAATTTAAGATAAAGCAAGATTCTTTTGCGGAGGAGAGAGGAGAGAGGAGAGAGGAGAGAGGAGAGAGGAGAGAGGGGAGAGAGGAGAGAGAGGAGACGGGAGAGAGGAAAGAGGAGAGAGGAGAGAGGAGAGAGGAGAGTATGGGGAGCATGATAAATGTGATTAAAGCATTGTTTTGGCTTCTTTAAGTCATCAAATGAGACATTTTTATGAAGCATGGGGCAGGAAAATGTAAGAGTTTATATTTCATGAGTGAAAATTTGTTTGATTGTTAGAGAGATAAATGATGAAGTTTAGGTGAGAGAATTGTTAAAATGTGGCAAGTCAACTACCAAGCCTTTTTTTTA
The DNA here is from genome assembly GCF_001263595.1 of Phalaenopsis equestris. NCBI lineage: Eukaryota > Viridiplantae > Streptophyta > Magnoliopsida > Asparagales > Orchidaceae > Phalaenopsis > Phalaenopsis equestris. Next base: position 249,055 of record NW_018165496.1, read on the forward strand.
TGTTTGGTTAGCGATAAGAGACTCCAATTGTTCATCATTGTTGAGATCATACACTTTTATAAGGGATCTAACAATTTTTATTTGCTCGCTAGAGGCAATGGGACAACAAAATGTACCATTATTATGTGTAGTTGCTTGAGAGAGAAATTACACTTGTGATTTATAAATGACTCATATTTTTGTAATAGATCTATAAATACTGCATGATCGTTGTTATGTTGAGAAGAAATTTGAAGAATTTAACCTTATATGTGTATATTCGAAGAAAAAACTCACCCAAATGAAAGGAAATTAGATGAACTTGTTAGGCAAATCTTGAGAATACATTGACTAAAAAGATTGGAGAACCGAGCTTACAATTTGGGTTTAGAGCCAACTCACCAATTGGGACTTGGGAAAACTCTTTATTAGTTCCTAGGTGGACTCAACAATTGAGTTTCAGTCGAAATCATGAATGGGTTCCAATGCACTCTTTAGACAATTGAGAAATGGACATCCACTCTAACTTCCAAGGGATTCACTTAATACTTACTAGACTCTCTCAGTCAATCCAGATCAAAGAGCTATTCAAAGGTAATCATTATGAGACCTAACACTTTCCACAACTGAGTACCTTTTTATTTTTCCATACTTCTCTTTTTTTTTTCTTATAAGTATAATATGTGTATATCTCATTCGATACTTTCTTGCAATGGTTGATACCATAAATCCCTAGCTATAAATACGAGAACTCAAGAATAGTAAAAATTTTTTGAGATGGTTCCACAGTTTGTGTCCTTCATCCTATCTCATTTACTATATAACATTTGAACTTTATAGCGGATTATTTCTCTAACTTCTGGTTTTTCTCTACTCTTCTCTACCCTCTTCTCTCTTTTACTCTAGGTTAGTAAGGTTATAATATAACTCACAAACATAACATGGTCCGAAAGCCACTCAAATAAATAATAATAAATTCAAGGAAGAATGATTGAAGGTTGAACAAATTTTATGTGAAGCATTCAAAATTTTAAAGAAGACTAATACCAACACATATAAATTGCTCTTACTACATACATGAATATACATCGCCTAATAGAACTAGAAAATCTAAAGCTATTTTAAATTTTGTACATTCTCTTATTATTCTATGGCTAGGCTTCAAAGATTAATTAAAAGAAGACCAACAACTGAATAAGAGAATTGTGATGACCCATAATAACAACCAATGCTTTTTAGAATCAATAAGAACGCATGATGTCATTTAAAGGAAAATGTACAATTCATAAAAAGAAATTGAGTCATTCCCTCTCTTACAACACGATTCATAGAAATTAAACAAATATATGAAAAGAAGGTTTATGATTAGGAGGTCACTTGACTTAGTAAGAATGTACATAGAAGAGACTTAAAAGATGTTTTTGGCAGCCATTGTTGATGTGATATACGTGGGACATTCTAGCTGAGTGCATGACACTATAATTGAGGTTTACATCGTCATAGCCATACCTCGAGTCAATCATGGCCAAGCTGACATTACGTCTGATATCCTCTAGGTTGACATTAGTTCATGTGACATAGGGTCATATTCTGCTAATATGGACATTCTCGTTGCTCAGATCGTCGACTAGAGCACCTTGCACCGTGTTCGAACCTTAAGTCCAAGGCCAGGATAGACAAATTTCTTGTTGGTGTCGCTCTGCTTGAAGATATGTAGACGGTTTGGCCTATCGAACTATTTTGAGATGCATTTTTGGTCCCTATGGAGGTCCAATGATCATGAATTGCTCACATTTGATCCTCTGGAGGTCTCACGAGGTCTGGAACCCCATTTATGAGTTTCATCAGAAGCATAATTTGGGTCAGGCATGGCCACACCTAGTTAATGGTGTGACCATACCTAACCTTGGCATGGTCACGTTGAGACCTCCCCGAAGAACACAAAAAAAGTCGTGGTTAGCGTGAACACGCTTGAAGGCGGTGTGACCACATCGGCCAAATAGAGAGTATGACATAATTACGTAGTAATATGGGTAGGATCATGCCCAAATCTCAACAAGCGCCCAAGTTCGTATATCGACATGTCGGCACTATTTTTTGTTGTGGAGTTTGTCCGTAAGAAGCTGTCGGTCATCGGAATTGAAATCCCGTTGCCCGCTTCGGAAGGACGTTAAAAAAATTTAGTTTTGAAAAAGATGAAGTCAAACTGACCCCATAATTTTCATAGTTTAAATGAAAGAGCACTTTATCTCAAATCCTGTATCTATCTCGAAGGATGAACACAAGAATTGAGGGTGA
>NW_018165496.1:258023-275897 GCF_001263595.1 Phalaenopsis equestris
TAGGGGCAAAAGACCAAGTTAGGCATTTTACATAGAATTGGATAGATATCCATTCTAAATGAACCAGGGATTAATATATTGTAAATATATGGTGTATCCTAGTTCCAAGTCACCACCCAAGGTCGACCCTAAAGCCAAGTAATCCTATAGGGACTTTTCTTGAATTCTCTTATAATGATCTTATCTGCTAGAGGTTAAGATCAATATGTGGAATTTCAAGTTGAGTAAAAAAGAAGAGTTTTGAATTTCTAATGGTGGGGGTACCTTTTCTAGTTTTCTAAGACTAGTCAATAGGAAAGTCCTATGGCTAGACCTAGGCTACTAAAGAAGTTTTCTAGACCTCAACCAAAAATGAGGTCAACACGACATGACCATGCCCACAAGTGGTGTGGCCATGCCGCCCAGACAGAGCACTCGACATAATTATGACGGGACACGGGTGTGGCCATGCCAAGCCCCGTTCTACAACACCTTGAACTGTGGCATGACCACACCCGAGCTCGGTGTGGTCACTCCATCGTGACCTGTTTCATGAATTTGGACCTCTGGTCCCTGAATTCCCGCTGGCAAGGTGGAGATGACTGGTGGTCAATGCTCTATTGCCTGGTTTTTCATCTAAAAAAGACATGGGAAGTACTTTGGGCCCATTACAAATTGGTAAAGTGGCTTTGGACCCTTGGACTAACCCCCTACAACTAAATAAGCCATTAGGGGGAGCTCATTTTTGGGAATCAATAGTCATTTGGTGAGGAGGAGAGCTGCGAGCAAGGAGAAGATTCAAGGAGCTGCCAAGAGGATTTATGGAAAGGATTCTTCTTCTTCCTCCAAGAGAAGGCTAGGAAAACCATTTCCCTCCATTTTCTTCATCTTTGCTTCCATTTCTTCTATCAACTTCTTCATCTATGACGACATTCCGACGAGGCGATAAGCAAAACTTCTTCACTGCTTTGGGGAAGGCCAACTCCAACAACTCCTTCGTTCTCTCCGGGGAGGAGAACTTCTTTATCACTTGGGAGAAAGAATCTGGTCCTCTTCTTTGTCTCTGGTTCAGACGAGGCAATGAGGAAAGCTTCCTCACATCTTTGAGGAAGGCGAGAAATGGCATAATTACTTTTTATCCTAGCACACCCTTTTGACCCCAATATTTTTAGTTATCCTTATTTGAAACTTTTTAAATTTATTAAGCACAATCACATCTTTGAGGAAAGCGAGCTCGGACGTAACTATGTTTTTAAAATGTATCGATCTAAGAATTTTTGGTTAATCTATACCTTCTGAAGTTTTTATCCTTTTGAGATTCCTTAGAAACTATATATCAATACTCGATGTTTTTTAGCATTCATAATTTCTTAGGATTTTATCCTTATAAGATTTTTTTTTTTTTGATATTTTACCCTTTTAAGGGCTTAAAAACTATATATCAATACTCAATATTTTTAGTATTTTAAGATTTTTTAAAGAAGTCAAACTTTCATATATTTTTTTCCTTCAAAACCTTTTTTGGATAATCTATACCTTCAAATATTTTTATCCTTTTGAGATTATTTAGAAAACTTATACATACTTTTTAAGGCTTTTTATCCTCCAAAAATTTTTAAAACACATTTCATTCTCTTGAGAGTTATTGGAAGGTTTTCTTAAAGAAGTTAAAGAGTTAAAAAGTATAAACATTTAAATGATGTTTTAAAATAAGAAAGATGTATATTTTCAAACAAAAGAGATTTATTGATAAAGACTAATATTTAATGACCTTCATTATCATTTGGGCATTACAAACGTTATGTAATGTCATTTGGGTCTAAAATAATGAGACTTCAATATTCCATCACTTTTTGAACAATATATATGCTTACACTCAAATTATTTTGTCATTTATATTTATGATATTTAATCTTCTCTAAAATAATGAATGTGCGCTTCAAAAATTCGAACACTATCAAATTACTCATTCAAATGGATCTTATTACGTCAACCTCTAAAAGAAAATTATTTCAATTTGAAATAAGATTTTTGGTGTATGATATCTCCATTACACACACAAATAAAATTATTAAATTTATAGATAAATTTCAATTTGTATTTCTAGAAAAAAGAATTAATTATAAAGAATTTTAGGTGCTCTCAAGTATATAATAGATTATTATCAAAATTTTGTTATAGGTGTATCACACTCAAGGTTTGAAAAGCAGTACACCCCAATAATGTAAGACGAAATGACATGAATTTGTACGTGTTTCATTTTCATAAAATGATATATTGCTTACAAATAGTTGCCCACATAAGCAAGATAAGATAAATTTTTATTTCATTTCACGAATAAGAGTTCAACAACTAATACAATGAGGAAAAAGTGAAAAACCAACTAAAAGGGAAACTGAAATGATAATAGAGAGAGAATTAGCCAAAATCCAAGAGAGATATACAATAACAAATACGATAACTAAAAGTACCAAAAAGAAAATTTAAAGTTAGAATGTCTACTCTTGTGGAGACAATCGTCCGAGTGAATGGGTGAAATGTTATACAGTTTTTCATAGAGTGAGTTTGAAAATATTAACTCAATAATAACCACTAATTATTAAAGTATAAATGAAAAGGAACTGGGGCTTGGAATATGAACAATAAAAGGTGATAATTTGCTATATATATATAATAGAATTTGCTAAAAGAGTATTAAATGCTTATGATCATAAATATGAGTGAATTAAACTCATGCACTTCCATATTAATATTTATATATCATAATATCATGTGTATATCTATATATATTTTATCATTCTTGTAGTACTATTCGATAATACACAAGTAAAGTATGTGTGTGTGTGTGTGTGTGTGTGTGTCTATATATATATATATATATATATATATATATAGTAAGTTTCCCATGACACCTTGCAGCAAACAAAGGTAGACACTAATCCCATAAAAATCCACTAATTGCTCCAAGGACTGATCGACTCAGCTAGCCATAATAAGTGTTTAATACTGAAATAATAATAGTATAGTCTCATGCATATTTCATTCACCACATTCAAAACAAAGGAATATAATAAAACATGTCAATCATTATTAATATATAATTATGAATTTACCCAAATGAGATTTAACACATCAAAACTATAAAAATAAATAAATTTTAGAAATGCAAAACACAAATAATTAAACAAGTGCCTATGCAGCCATAAAATATGACTAATTATTCGAGGTTAATTATGAACAAGAAATAAAAGCTCTTGTTGATTTTAATACTTCATGATCATCTCTTCTTCAAACTCTTAAGTGTCTTCTCACTTTGACTAGTTCTTCCAAATCACTGTGACAAAAGGAATTAATCAATGATGAAGCTATTAAACTTCACACTTCAAGATGTGATCTGATATTTTTTCATAACTCATGCTTTCTCAAATTGCCAACTACTCATACTAGATGTTATGAGAGTCGACAAGCATGTAGTGTTGAAGTAGAGAAAGACGCGGAAGATTTGTTGTACTCATGTAAGCCTTGGAGGAAGAGTCAAATGGTATGAAACTCTACGGACTCCTCAATCACCTCAAAAAAACTAATAAAACGAGACTGTATCTTCTCAATCTAGCCAAATCTTGTAACTTCATGCATATTTGTAACTTTTTAAAAAATATATTCTCCAATATTGAATTCAATGTGTTTGTGCTTGGGGTTGAAATATTTCTTCTAATTATCTTGGACCACATGTAGTCAATCTCAAATCTGAAAAACCTTCTCAATGGCTTGATCAACTAATTAATGTTTAAATATTTATATTTCTTCTTCACGAATAAAACTAGTGTTCCGCAAGGAGAAACCTATCAAGCATTTTCTGTGATAGAATCTTGAGCTCTTGGAGTTCAATAGTGCTCATTTAATATGATACTTTAGAAATTGGAGTGGTCCCCATAAATAAGTCTATGGTGAACTCGATCTCACAATTAGGTGATATGCCAAGCAAATCTTTATGAAGTACATCAACAAATTCTTGAACCACTTGAACATTATTTAAGCTAACACTACATGTGTCAGAAAGAAAGAGCTCATACACTACCTTTAAACTAAAAAGGGGTTAGGTACACAAAATATTACCCTTCTATTACGAAAATATATAATAAAAGGTATGTAGATAGCTAATCTATACTCGAGATTACATTAAATTCAGCTAGTGAAACTATTATGAGTGTGACAGTTGCAAATCATTGCTCATAATGTCACAATCATGAATACACTGAGTAACAATCAAAGAAGAGTCAAATGGCATAGTGATTAATATATGCAATTATAATGAAGAAATAAATGCATTATATGTAAATTTATAACTCGCAATTTTTTCATTTCCCTATTTGTTGAATTAGCAATCGAGTGATTAGTCCATCTATTACAAAGAGTGAGAGCAAATCTGCAGAAAACTTATTCAGGTTGCAACGCCCTTTTCTTCTGCGCAGCTCAAATCGAGCTCTCTCAGGCTTCGGTCATGCTTCCATCATGACCTCCTATCCGTCTAGAATAAGCTCCCATTATAAAGCACTGATCCAAAAATAAGAAAGGAAAGATTTTGAAACACAATTTTTGTCCAATGTCGCTAAATTCTTCTTTCTTTACATATGTAAATGCATAAAAATCTTCCCTTTTTTTTGTTTTGGATCAATGCTTTATAATTGGAACATATTCCAGACGAATAGGAGATCATGATAGAAGCATGACCGAAGCCTAAAAGAGCTAAATTTGTGCTGCGAAGAAGAAAAGGGTGTTGCAACCTGAATATGTTTTCAGCAGATTTGGAAGGAACAGCGAAAACAAAACTTAGCACTCACTCTATGTAAATAATGTTGATAAATTTTCTGAAATATATAAACTAACTGCCACAATCACTATGTAAATAATGCATTATAATCAAAATGTGCTCTAAAAATTTGGCCCAAAATTATGAAAAACTCTCATGTAAACATATGTGCTTTCTCAAACGTAGACATCTTATATTAGAGAAGATATACTGCAGTGTTGAGTGGGTATTTGACATTTCATCATCAGTATGCAAACATATACAGCAAACACATATTGAGATGTCTATTAAACAGTAGAATTATTAACGTTAAAAGAACTTATTAAGGCATAGCAGTATACTGAAATAGTATTTTTTTATGATCTTATGTTTTGAAAGAGAATGTTTCATTTCTATAATTTCTCTTAAATTTGTCTGCTATTTTTATGAAAATCACAGCAAACTGAATATATATATATATATATATATATATATATAAGTTTTCTTTTTTATTTCAATCAATTTTATTATTGAAATAAATACTAAAATCTATTATTTTCCAAATTTAAATTGCAGTTTAATTTGTTTGAAAATCAGATTTCATAAGTTTTGTCTTAAGTCACCGAAAGGGGCTCTTAGAGAATGAGCCTGGCTGTTCTTGTAGCTGGTGCAAGGTCTTCAGCACATGCAGCCATTTTAGAGACCTCAAAGTAGAAAATGATTCTGATTCTTCCATTTGGATGGTGTTATTAATAGTTGAAAGTTCAATGTTATTTCATCACCCTCCCTCCCTCCCCCCACCAACCATCATGACTGAACTCGGTGCGCAATCCTTTAGTTACCGAAGTAGAAAGCAAAGCAACCCGAGAAGAACATTTGACAACCCGATGGGCGATAATTTAGAAAAAGCTACAAATGAAATAGATGTCTTTTTTGATAGTTCTCTTCGCAGAACATCGTGAGCACACAGGATGCGGAGAAGGATTAACCACAATCATCCAATGCCACGCGAGAAAGGCGCAAACCCATTTGGTTTAAGGATTACATACAAAAATGAAGAACAAATAGCACGGTGCTTCTGACAATAAGTATATATTATATAGAGGGAGAGAGTGAGATGAAGAAAGGATGTACTGCTAGTTTGCTTTATATATATATATATATATATATATTACTTGAAAGTATTTTGTTATATATTAGGTATGACTCATATATCAGAATTTGGAGTCTTTTGAAGTGAAGAGATGTGTCTCTTGGAGTGAAGATGTGTGTTTCTTGGAGAAATGTGGGTTGGGGAAGCGAGGGCGTGTTAGTAATTATATTTGTGAATTTTATCTATATATATGATGTGTAACCCTATGGGTATGTACTGGACTCCTCTTAAATAGTGAAATTAGCCGCTCTAGTCCCGATGACACAGACATCTTTGCTGAACCTCGTTAAATCTCTGTGTGTTCTTCTGGATTTGTGTCGATTCTTGTTTTTTTTTGCCCTAATTTCTCAACACTATATGTTCTTTATTTTTGCACGTAATCCTTCAACCAAATTGGTTGGCACCTTTCTCATGGGGCATTGGATGATTGTGGTTGATCCTTCTTCACGTCTCGTGTGTCCACGATTTTATTTTTTATGTTGCGAAGAGAACTATCAAAAAAGACATCCATTTCACTTGCAACTTCTTCTAAATTTTCGCTCATCGGGTTGTCAAATGTGCTTCTCGGGTTCCTTTGTTTCTACTTCGGTAACGAAAGAATTGAGCTCCAAGTTTAGCCATGATGGCAGGAGAGGAGAGAGAGAGAAATATATATATATATATATATGGAACATTGAACTATTATTAGGGTGAAACATATATAATTCATTTGTGGAGAGATTATATTTGTAATTAAGCTTGAAATTAAGTTGAAGAGGGATTGCTTATCATAGAGAAAGAAAGCTCAAGATGCAACCACAAAATAGCATTTTTTATCTATAAAAATTAAAGAGGGTCCAAGTAATAATTAAAACTTTTAGAACATATTATAGTGCTTTTGAGATAATCTATAAACGTGTGCTCATTATATATATATAAAGAGGGAGGGAGAGGGAGATAGGTTGTACTGCTAGTTTGCTATAGTGCCATTTGTAAGACCTGCTACATTTAATGATATCCTAATCATGCAGCTACACATGAGCGTCTTGATGGTGCTGAGTTTAACTACTATGATTCATATCTAACTAAAATAAATGTCAAAAGTTATGTGATTCATGAATATATATATATATATTGGCTTATTTAATTGACCTGGACTATAATATTTTAAATATAATTTTAAGAACTTCTTAATAAAATGCTTTAACGAAAGTTTTTTTGAATCAACCTTTTGTAAGACACAGAATTCTATGTAAAAGAACTACTATAATGGGCATTTCTCAGTAAATAGAAGGACATGGTTGATCAAAACAATGCTCACAGTTGATATAACATTTTCCAATAAATAAGGAAAAGAGAATTTTGTGCTTTAAGACTCTAAAATGGTCGAACTGATTGAAGTCTTGCTCCAACTTCAAGACAAGTCAGCCTCCTCCCATAGTCTGTTTTTGTAAGTTAAAGTAATAATTAAGGAATATGATTTCCAGCAGATTAGTTTTACCCTCATGAGATCTGTCGCACTTCAAAAATTTTAGAGATGATAATATTTTCATATTTTACATGTTTAGTGATATTATATAATAAGTTCATTAAAAATAAAGTTTTTTTTTTAATATAAGATACTAAGAAGTCATTAAACTAATCATCACCCTTTATATTATGCAATTAATGCTTAACAATTATAATTAGAAAAAATGATATCTTTGTGGTATTAGTAATAGCCGTTGAAATTAGTGTCTAGTTCATAGGCCTAAATCCATATTTACTTGAATAATTGCTCTTGCTAGGTTGCCAATTCTGTGTGATTGACTATGTTTACTCAGTCTGTAATTTTTTTTTGTGAGATTATTATGTAATTATTGATCTCATTTTTTATGAGGACTATATCTCTCTTTCCAAACCATCCTTAGAACCTAGAATCTAAGTTTAGAAAGTGTTTAGTACTATCCTTGATGACTAGTTTATGGCTAGATTCATTGTAGAATCAAAATCATATCCATACTCACTCAAGTTTGAAATGTACCTGGTTTGATCCTTAGCACTTGATTTTTGTTATTAACTTGATTTTTTTGTTAGGCTATTAAAAATAAAGGGTTGAATACCTTTTACATTCCTGGCATGCCTTTAGGAGACTTATTAAACCTTGGGCCTAAAACAAGGCCTTGGGTACACAAAAACCCCTTGTCTAAACACCTTTGGTTAACCTCTTGAATTAGTCATCTGAAAGAAAACTTGCAAGACCCACCAAATAGCCCAAATCTTTTCGTCTTAATAATTTAGTCTAGAATGTACTCAATTGGTTCATAGATCACTAAGAATCATGCTTGAGACTACCTTAGGCTAGCCCATTCAATTTGGTCCAACAAACTACTTTACAAACCTTTATAATCATTCAAAAATTAAAATAACTAATGATGGACCACCTTAGTCATAGCTTTAAACTAAATCAACAAACTAAAAATAAACTTAAGCCTTTTTTAATTAAAACAAACTTAAAATCAAGCCAAACTCACTATAAATTAAAACAAACTTAAGAACAAACTATATCCCAACACTTATCTAAGTAATACCTATACCAAACAAACTTAAAACTAAAAAAAGTAAATAATAAATCAATCAAAATTTAAACAAACTCTTAATCATACTAAATTCAAAATTCAAACAAAAATCAACAAAAAAAAAAACTAAACCCAAGACTAAATATAAAATTAAAACAAAATAAGTCTAAAATAAACAAAACACTTAAATCTAAGTTTCAAATAAGCATGAACAACAAATTAGACAAAAACTTCAAACTAAAAAAATTATATTAGAGAAAATAAAACTGAGATAAAACCAAAGCCAAAGCAAACTTAAAATAAGCTAAAACTTGAGTAAACACTGAATCTAAAACTTAAATAAAAAATTAACATACAACTTAAATCAAAGCCAAAATTTTAACATTAAATCAAGTTTTAACATGAAACTTAAATCTAAACCTAAACAAAAACTAATTTTAAACTTAAACTAAACTAAAATCAAATTAACTCAATCCAATTTAAATAAAACATTAAAGTGAACTTGAATCCAACTACAATTGGGTGGTCATTAACAAAGCACATACAAAATCATGGTTTGGAATAGTTTTAAATGAACTTTACCTAATAGCTTCAATCTACTAGTCAACATCTAATTTTAACTTGGATTAAATTTCACTTAACAAGCTCACTTGAAATCAAACTAAATACAAAAACTAAATTATTGTTCTAAAATTAGAATGTAAACTCATTAATTAGAAACCTGGACATTTCTCAATTGCAAATTTTTGCCTACCACTAAGATAAGATCCCTAGTGGCTTGAGCTAGCTTAGCCCAAACCAAAACCCTAGGGGACCTGAATCCAACCCATCTTGAAATCCAAAACCTCCAAACCCTTTTAAACTACTTAAGCGAGGTTCCACTTCCCCATCTCAACTGAATTAACACATAATATCTCTTGAAATCCAAAAACTCCAAACCCCTATCAAAGCTAAGTGTAACCTAATGACAACTTGAAAACCTTCTATGAGCATTCCCAAAGTAACTAGAAATACTAATTCCTCTCACGTTGCTCCCTAAATTAAGATCTTTAGTATAGGAAATGAGTACCCCCTCATTCTCAATGCTCAATTCTTCTTATATGGCTTTTTAAATCCATCGCTTAACATCCAAAACCACTACCCATGTCATTCACTAGTGAGTTATTTGCTCTAGACTACTACTATTCCAACACAATTAATGGCTTTTATTGAATTCACACCTCCACACATTAGAATCTACTGCTAAGTATAGGAGCTCCTTCTTAATGACTAGTGGAATGCTCAAAACCATCCAATTGCATGGATTACCTCGACATTGAAAGTTATACCTAAAACTTAGCTTTAGATCTCTTAGTGTTGCTCATTTGTATAGAGTATGTGGGGATTAGGTCAATCTAACCGTAAGATATATTCATGTGGTGTCCCTGATCCTTTCTCATAGGCTGATTTTCTAATTTGAGCCTTGGATAACTTGGATAAAGAATGTTTTGATTAATAGACGTGTATCCTTATTTGTTTGAGCATGATGATTGGATGTTACGTGTTTTCACGTCTCATAAATGGACGACACATATCGCTCCAAACATATCACATGTTCACCATCCCATTCATTAATATCTAGTTCTAATGATTGGCCATCTAAAGGAATTACAAACTCAGCCACTGACCATGTTTTTCCTTTACCCATTTTTTTAAATAGTAACCAATTATACAATTTTTTTAAAATACATAACTCATTTAGAAAAATAATAAAAATAATATACCCTGAATTTGTCATTTAGAATAAAAAAATTATATAAATTAAATTAAAAAGAACCTTAATAAAATAATTATATTTAATTAAATAAAGAAAACCTTAATTACTTCATTATAAATAAAATAAATCCTTAAACTATCTGAAAATTTTAGAAGTTAATCTCTTAAAGATATTAAAATTTTTTGCAATGAATCAATGGACTTAAGAATATCTTTGCGGGAAATTCAAAAAGAATAATAATAATTAAATCATTGAATCTAACAAAAAGAAATCAATAATGATGAAATCAAATCATTATATTCACTGTTCTACATGTTCAAGAGCCCTTAACATATATCAACACTGATTTAGAATTGAAATTTGATGAAACTGAATTAACTAATTAAATAATTATTAAGATATGATTCAATAAATCATATAAACCACTTTAAATTGTAAAATCACAAGTAAATCAATTAAAAGTACAAAAAAAATCAATTTTTTAATAAAAAACCATCATAAAAGAAATGAAATTTTGAAAGTATTTACAAGTCATTTTAATTAAAAATATGAAAAAAATAATTAAAACATTAAAAAATAAAGTAAATCATTATAAATTTATTTCAACTCAAATTAATTTAAAAATTTTATGATATGCTTATCATGTTATTCTAAATACTTCTATAAATTACTATAAAGATCAATTAAATTTATATAATTTTTTTGGATAAAAGATACATTAACAATTCAAATAATAATTAAATTTAATAAATTTAACCTAGATTGTGTTATAGTTTTATATTTAGTTATTGTTTGGTTTAAATTAGTGTGTCTTCTTTGCAACTTTGTTTATTCTTATGTTGTATGCATAAAATAGTGTTTTAATGAGATGGGTGAATGGAAATCATAGTAAAAATGTGCTAAAAGTAAACTATGTTTCATATTTAGTGCATTAATTAAGTTTCTTATGAAAAGAAATTTCATAGAAAGAAGTTTCAATAAAATAAGAAGAATTTTCAAAGGTAGCATCATAATGCAAGTTATATGTTAGTTAATTTTCATTTAAATAGTGGTGAAGTTTAGTTATGATTTAAGTCATGAATTTAGCTTGACAATTTAAATTGAGTATTGCTCAACATAAAGTTTGAATTGATTAGCTTGTACTAGGCTGTCATAATCTTAGAATTATCTTAGCTTTAAATTATCATTGGGTTTAGGGTTAAGTTATTATAATGTTCAGTTTTAGGTTTAGATATAGTTATAGTGTAGATTTTGATTTGGATTGCATTGGACTTTAAGTTGCTTATAGTTTTGGTGTGATTAAGATTGGATTAACTTTAATTAGATTCAATCCATGTTTGAATTAAAATCGAATTTGATTATAAATTTGTTTAGGATAGATTTTAGTTTTAGATTATTACGTAACATATTCTAGCTAACATTAGTTTGGATTGAATTAAATTAGAATTAGATATATTTTTGTTTAAGTTGGAATGAGTGATGTTAAATCCTAGATTTGATTAGATTTAAATTTACTTTGATTTAATTAGGTTTAAATTTATATGTAAGTTTTAAGTTCAAATTTTGAGTAAGTTTGATTATGTTTTAGTTTGGATGAATATAGTTTAAGTTGGAATTAAAAAAAAATTAGATGAATTTTAGGTTGAATTTACTTGGTCTAAAATTTATGTTCAAGACTATTTTATGTTTAATTTGGATCAATTTTAAATTGATTTAAATTTAATTCTAATTAAAAATTTAAATTTATGTTAAATTATATAAATTAAAATTGGAGTTTATTTGAACTTAATTTTAATTTATATCAAGTTCAAGCTTTTCTAAACCAAACAAGGCATACCCAAGCTAACCCAGGGGCTAAGCTTGTCAGGCTCAGATCAACCATGCCAAATCAAGGTTAGGCAAGCCTAACTTGAGTCAACTTGTCTTGGTCAGGGTCAAGTTATTTATTTACAAATTTATGAATAAATCCTAGGCCAAGATAAGGAAGTGACCAAGAAGAGGATGTTGACCAAAAAAATAAGGTCAACAACCCATAAAGAGAACCATTCTTCTGAAGACTAATACCTTAACATGAAATATATCTAATAATAGAGAAATGGAATGGAAATTTTTTCTATAATCTTGGCCATCAATTAATATCTATTATTACACAAAAATCAATGGTTAATGAAGATTAGATAAAAATTATTTTATAATATAATAGAAATGTTGAAGTAAAGTTTAAACCCATGAGATCTATTATGCTTCTTAAATTTTCTAAACCAACTTTGATAGAAACAACTTTGTTTGAAAAAACCATTAAAACATAACTAATATATTCAACATGAACATAATCACATTCTGCACCTACTAAGAGAAAATTACTCCTCGACTTTGCTAGAATGAATTCTAATTTTAGTGAATTAAAAATAGAAAGTAGGTTGAGAGCTTATATGATGAAAAATTATGTGCAACTTAAGAATTTAAGACTTTGAAAATAGTATAAGAGCATTAGCTTGAAAGAATAAATTAACAATATTTAAAAAATTTATTAGAGTAATTTGATTGATAGAAATAAAAAAGAAAAATTATATTTTCTTATAGCATGGTTTACTGAAGAATATACAAAATAAATTGAGATTTAGATGATTTAAAAAAATGATAGAAATAATATATTCTTAAAAACCCAACATCATTAGAAATTATAAAAATGAAATTTCAAATAGTGAAATTTCAATATCTTAATAATGTATTTTATTGTGCCTTAATGAGCTTCCCTATCTTAATAATTTTGTTGTTTAACTTGATGGGATTTGACATCATCCAAATTGGTATTTTTTTATATATGTGTGATGTAAGCATAATATCCCCTCAATTGTTGGAGCAAACCTCCATGGTCCATTATCATGGATGAGAGGGTTGTCATGAATAACAAATCTCATATTGCAGCTGCATGTTTGCTTCTATGATCTAACTGATATAAAGATTTTTTTAGGATAGTTGTAATTTTCTGCAAAAGTAGTTATGAAGATGTGGTGGCAAGAATAACTTCGTAGAAATCTAGTGTAAATTATAAATTTGTACTTTCTTCTAAAAATTAGATGATAAATTTCATATACCCAACAACTTTAGAGACGTGGTTGCCAAAGGTAACTTATCATCACAAAGTTTTTTTAGAAAATAGCAAGAAATATATTTCCCAAATAGAATTACGATGACAGTCTGAAATACAAAGCAAGTAAGAACTTGTCCCAACAGACACTAAGAGTTCATGTAGGACTACTAAAACATATCCTAAATCTCTAAAGTGGATTTATTTATAACATTAATACAAATGTATACATGTAGGGCATCTATTACAATATTTCATCCCTAATATATAATATACATGTTTGATAAAACACATCTTTACATATAATTAAAATATATTCCATAACTCACTAAAATTCAACCATCCATTGCATTCTAAATTTTAACTCAATGTTTAAGATGGAAAATGTGCTAAATTAAGTTTATTTGATTGTCAATTACTTAGTCAATTAAATGCAAGATATAATTTATATTTGAACAAAAACAACCGATCATTGCATTTTGATCACGAAAATTTAGAAAGAGAACGTGGTTCATTGAATTCATTAAAGAATATAACCAATCAAATAAATCAAATGATTAAATGCTATAAATTATGCAATAAATATATTTCAAGAATTGCAAATCAAAATTGTACAAATGAACAATACATGCAATTCAAATTGGCTAAGCTTGAAGTCTAATTATGAATCAAAGAAACCAATAGACAAATCTAAATTGTTTTTACTTGAAGACTCTAAAATGTTCAAACTTGATTAAAGCCTTCATCCAATAATAAAAATGGTTTGGCTCCCGTTTAAGAGCCCCTTATAAAGGTATTGATATAGTGAAAAGTGTTGCCTCTAATTTGGGTTGATCGTGAGTTGCTTGAAAATCAAATCAAATCAAAATTTAGCTCTAATCAAAATCAGCTTGATATATTTGAGTCCAGCTATAAGCCGAATAAAACAATTAAATCTATTTCGATCTGACTTTGATCTGGCCTCAGATCGAATCAGGATCGGATCAAAGTAAAAAATGAATCGGCGATATAAGGATCGGATGGTGGATTGCATATCGTGAATATCGTACAGCACCGCCCGAAACCCTAACTTTCTCTTGCTCTCTCTTTGCATCTTCGGTCTCGCGAGTTGCATCTCTCCCTAATACTATAACTTTGGCCGTTTCCTCCTCTCTCGCTCTCTATGACTCTATTGACTGTCTCTTACCCCTCGCAAGTCGCATCTCATTCTCTACTGTAACTTTGCGCAATGGGGTTTCAAGCATTTGATGCGTCGATAGTGGTATAGTGCATTTTTATTATTATTATTATTGGACAAAATAGTGTCATGTGCTAACTTCTTTATCCTTCGGATTTTAAATCACTCGGCTTCTTGCATGTTTGTTATAGCTTAGTTCCTAACGAACACAAATGACTGACTCTTTGAAACGTTGTTCCATGGACTCTTTTGCGAAGACTGACTGTCCAGCTTTGTGTTGAGCTGACTTCTCGTCATAATCTTTTAAATACTATTATTAACTCCTTGGTTATTATTATTTGTTCTTTTGACTTTTCCAAATTTTAACTTTTGAAAATTGAAATACACCTTTTTCATGCATTGGTAAGGTGGTATTTATGTAAAATTGGAAGTTTAGGCTTTAGATATATATAGTTATGTACATACCATCCATTTTTATATATTTATAAGCAAATTTTATGGAAAATTTACATGCATACCATCCAAATCTTATGTATTTCATACCTCACACAAGAAACCATGCATATTTAAGAAGCTTTTACATGCATTTACATATTTAACACCTAAAATTATACTTTTAACAATTGTATCATGCAAATAATTTCATAAAGATAATAAATTTTAGCTTTTACCATTTAGTTATTTAGAGTTAAAATGAGATGAACATGAATGAATAAACATGTGTTCGTGTTCGCCTCATTTATAAATCGAGCTAAAAAAGATATTTTCATTTGGCTCGCTTGCTTAACGAACGGATAACCCGTCAAGCCCGTAATATTGATTAGTTTCTGATTTCTTTAAATTTTATATTGCATCTATTTGCTAATTTACATATTTTTAAAATTCAAAATGACATCATTAATTGTGATCAATAATATAATTTACAGTTCGTTCGGGGTAGCTTATTTGGTGCAGCATCGTTTTGAAAATGCACCTGGACTGTTTGGGTAAACTGCGTATGCATTTTGAAAACGCTGAAATCAGTGTTTTTACGCTGCACCTAGGTGGCAACGGTATGATTTTTTCAAAAAAAAAAAATTGTAATAGTCATCACATCTAGCTTATCAGCTTATCAGTAGATTATTCAACAAACTGCAGCTACCCCAAACAGATCATTAATCTTATAAACCAAATTTCATTGCGAGTAACATAAAATAAAATAAAATAAAATATGATCATTTATAGTAATTTAATCAATTGTCAAATATATATAAAAATGATTAAATTACATAAAAGCAAGCTTATAAGAAATTTATTGTTTTTTTTTTATGAATTTAAATTATTCAATATGTACCAAATAGCAATGCATCTATGTATTTAATTCCGACTGAATTAGTCCTCTTTATACATACAAGGAATGACAATTCAAAATATCAAAATCTAATTAGGTGATCATCATTAATATAGGCCGTTGTATGAAGAATTAATATAGTGTATAGTTAAGGGTAAACATATTTAGGGATATTAATATAGGCCGTTGTATGAAGAATTAATATAGTATATAGTTAAGGGTAAACATATTTAGGGACATTTACATACATACCACCAAAGTCCTATGTATTTACATATCTAGCATCTAAAGTTTAACTCTTTCATTTCACTTCAAAAATATGACTATTTTAATTTTTAATAGTGATGTACACATTTCCATGCATAGACAAGGCGGCAAGTATATAAAAACTAAAGTTTAGGGGATAGATATGTAAATACATTGAGTGAGAAGTACAAGTACAAATTATGAAAACTAAAGTTTAGGGGATAGATATGTAAATACATATGAATTAAATGGTATAAATGTTATATTATTATTAATAATATATTTTTATAAGCATAAATTAAATGGTATAAAACTAAAATTTTTTTTTCCTTTATAATCGTTGGGGTTATTGAGTGAGAAGTACAGGTACAAATTATCCTATTTGAGTAAGAGAGTTTTTGCTTCTATTCTAGCATATAAGTTTCTAATTTTATTTATAGCAAGATTTTCCATGTTGATTTAAGTAAGTGTTGTTCGGTGTAATTTTCTTTATTATCAATGAAGCTTTTTTTTATTCCCTTATGAAAGATTTTGTGTGTGAAAAGTCACTTGAGGGCAAATGGCAGACAATGTCTACATCCGTACCCCTGAAAAGATGAGCCTACGAAGTAAGCTTCGATGGGAAGCTAGTGGTGGATACATTCCTCACCAGAAAGTTTTCTTGAGGGCAAGTGACGGATAATGTCTCCACCCATATATCTAGAAGTCAAGCCCATGAGGTAAGGCTTGATTTGGAAATCAAGTATGGGAGGCAAGGCTTGATGGGAAGATGTGATACCCCTGGAAGAAGAGCATAGGAGGCAAGTCTCAATGAGAGGCTACCATGCTTCTGGAAGAAGAGCTGAGGAGGCAAGCCTAAATGAGAAGTTATTAATGTACACTGTTCTCACTAGAAAGACTCTCTAAGAGCAATTAACCGGATCTCCACACACAAATTTCAGAAGGCTACAAGCCTCAAAAGATATTAGTACATCAAAAAGACTTTGAAAGGCTATAAGCCTCGAAAGATACATGTGTATTACAAGCCCCCAAAAGTCATGAGTCTCAGAAGGCACAAGCCTCAAAAGATACAAACCTAAAAAGACAAAAACCTCATAATGCATGAGCCACAAAATATACATGCTTTTTCCTTAAACATAGCACATGTGCTAACTTTGATAACAAACTTCTACACATTTGAGAAGCCATAGAGTCTCAAAAGGCATAAACCTCAAAAGAACTCAATGCCACAATACCTATGTTCACGAGATAGAGACAACGACAGCCTGAAGGCGTCAACATCATCCCAAAAGAGGGGCAACCACAACTCTGAAGGAAGACAAAAATAACCTCAGAAACAACTTCAAAATTTTTATTTCATCTTTCTTTTGCTTCTTCCCTATTCTTCCAAGAACTAGAATCGGCCTCACCACTCCAATCTCCCACCATCTAAAAAATTACTCATTCATAGTATTGATAGTCGTTGCAAATGAAAATTGACTCTAATTTTAAATCATAATTATAAAAATTACCATAAAAAAACTCACCATTTTTTCTCTAATAACCCAACATAAGAACAAAAAGATAAATTAGGTATTTTTAATAGTAAAATCGTATGTATATATGTATGTATGTATGTACGTAGATATCCACTAATTTACATAGTTTTTAAATTAAAAATTAAATCTTTAATTTTGATAAATAATATAATTTCATCTTGTGAATCAACTCTCATCGCGACTAAACATAAAATAAAATAAAAATTGTGGTAATTTAATAAATCGTCAAATATATATAAAATGATTAAATTACATAGAAACCAGCTTATAATATATAT